>NW_028318337.1:1688473-1842070 GCF_062004578.1 Staurois parvus | reverse complement strand
TTACAGCTTTGGGTCTCTAGGCACATTGTGGTATGAAGAAAAAAGCACTAAGAGTTATCCTCGTGTGAAGTCAGTCAAGTGGTTACCAACGGAAGGTAACAGTCAGTCAAGCAGCCTGTCATTGGCTCGTACCTATTGCAGGTGGGATGGCCTCTAGCCCACAGTTTGTCTCCCATAGCAATGTGCGCAGATCTGCACTGCAGAGGTTCTCACCCTGTAAAGAGGTACGGAAGCTCAAAGTTTAAGTTAAGTGCACTTACAGAGCCACGCTAAGAGCACGGCAGGGCCCTGTCCTGCTACCAGGAAAAGTAGTGGAAAACACTGGACAGGTTGATGTGGACAAGGCTAAGCATGTCCTTCCTAGTTGCAAGTCAACAGTGAAGATGTACATTGGCACAGGGACCCAAGAGGTAACTGGAGGACAGTTATTGTGCAAGTGTACACAATGTACATTCATTTCTAAGAGTGGAGGCCTGCTTTAAGGTTGAGTATTCCCTCATGGTGGCCTCAGCCTTGTCCGATAGCATTGATGAAAATGGTACCCCATGTGTAAAGTAGAATGACCCTGTTGAAGACGCCTAGCATAGCCCAGATGAACCCACTCTGGAGTAGGCCTCTAGAGTTACCCAGACTTGGCACCAACTGAGTTAATTGGGAACATGGAAGAAGTACCACCCACCAACCCCCCTTACTGCCTGGTAGTAACTATTCTTAACCCAACTTAATATTTTAAGTCTACACTGCCTATTCACCATACATAACTTAAACAAAATACCCCACAGTAGATGACACACTATGTAAAAAAAAAAGTAGAATGACATTAGCCAGAGAAGTATTATAACAATGATAATATTAGATTAAAGTCTATGTCAAACACTGTGATGATAAAAAAATAATACTTTTGTTATCATTTGTTTTAAATATTTAGTTTTTTGTTTGTGGTTCCCTTCCAGTCAGAGTTGAGAAATTTAGAAAACAGATTAGTTATATTGGCCACCTTTATTAACCAACTAAATAGTTTTGGAAGAATTGACAGTGTTTTTTTACACAAGAATTTTCAACACTCCAAAAAAAGAAGCAATTGTTTTATAACACTGAACACTACACAATGAATTCCATCTATACAAAATATTAAACAAAGGGAAGTAGTAGGCAAGGACAGACACAGGAAAATCTTAACTCAGGGTGACGATCAAAACTATCCTGGTCATTAATGCAAAAAATTGCATTTTTGCAATTCTTCGCAAAGTTTTTTAATATTTAAATTTGGGACAACTTTAGGTCTTTCTTAGATTGTAAGCTCCAAGGAGCAGTGCCCTGCTAACCCTCTTGTATTGAACTGTATGTGTTGCTGTATTGCCTCCCTTTATATTGTAAAGCACTGAGCAAACTGTTGGCGCTATATAAATCCTGTATAATAATAGAGCTGTTTGACTGACTGCATAGAGAAAGATCAGTGGATCAGTTTCCAAACTATCTTTGCAAGTATGGATCGCTCTGGAAGCCTAGATTTTATTCCAACAGGCGCTGATATCTGGGATGTCAGCACCATTTTCTCCCAAGGCATGTGAAGGAGTATTTTTATTTGCACTTTTGTTTGCATACCGGTTTTTTTTTGCATGTACACTACCAACACTGAATCCCCTGAGCCACAGCATAATTTACTAACATCACATCCTGTATAATAATAATAATAATAAGTTCTGGTCTTCAGTCCATTCCCCTACACACCCATATGTTACAAATTAAGCTTTCTCCCTTTGGGGTTAAAAGAAATAGAGAGCATTGGAAGTAGTATTTTTGCTGGACTTTTTTAAGACCAATTTTAAAGCTTTTGGTAAAGAAAGGAACATGGGTACCCTTTAAAAGTATTTAAAGTAGAACTATAGACATTTTTTTTTCCATTTTGGATAGAGTAATTGAAGATTATAACCTGTCAGATTGTTTTTCACCATTTGTGTCCCATTGCAGAGATTTCCCTTCACTTCCTGTCCCATAGCCAAACAGGAAGTAAGAGGAAATCCATGCCAATTAAGAGAACATCTTGGGGACCCCAGGTCACCAGAACTAGTGACCCTAATGGACGATTTCCCCTCTATTACTTTTCTGGAGACAACCCAAAATGTGGGATTTTCTTTCACTTTTACTTTAAATGATAATGGTAAACAGAACAAATAGAGAGGTTGAATCATTTTAATGGGAAAAAACTGAAAATAATGTTTTGCCTTTAGTTATACTTGAACCATTCAGGAATATCTCACCAAAACTGAAATTTCTATTGCAGGTGGTGCCTAAAATTTGACTTGTATCTTTTTTTTCAGTTTTTTTTTTAAATAAGATATTTTTTATTGAATTGTATCTTACTGCAAACTTCTGTGAAAATCAGTGAGACAATCACACAAGCAAGAAATTACATTTTTGGGAGCAAATACACAAAACTATTATTTTTTTTTATTTTCTATTTTTTTTTTTACCAAAAGTGGAGTTTCCCCCTTTAAATAGCATGCTTGGGGGATGCCTATCATATGCACATAAAGAGGTATAGCTGTAGGATGTACTACAGAAAAAGTGACAATTAGCAAAAAAAAAAAAAAATTGCAGCTAAGTGACATTTCCTGGTTGGAGTTGTTCTGTCTTTATATTCCAATGGTTTTTATTAATTTTTAAACATTATAAAACAGAGGCAATAAAACTCGCCCAGACAGGGGCTATCAATTGCACAGAAAAAAAAGGCAAAATAAAGGAAAACAGTGCTCTAACGCCAACAGGGCAAAAGATATGCCCACGCAGGGGCTATCAATGGCACATAAAGCACAAAACATTAATGCAACTGACTCTAACAACTAAAGGCAGCTGTCCAGTCACACCAAAAACAGAGAGAGAGAGAAAGCAGGAAAAAAAAAAAAAAGGGGGGGGAGGGCAAAAAGCAGGGGTCCAAGAGCGCCAGTATCGAATGCCATTACATCCCCAGGGTAGCCGGGGGGAGTGTGGGAAAGGCATATTGCAACCACAGCTCCCATATTTTCAAAAATTTACGGTGGGAGTCGTTGCAGATACTCAACATATGCTCGTTGAGCATCATATTAGTCATATGATCCCGCACCCCCTGAAGAGGGACAAACGGACTCTTCCAGGCCTGGGCAATTGTTCTAGTGGCCAATAAAAACAAATTAGAAGCCAACTTCTGCTGGTGAGCCAAGAGGCCCGGTATGGGGCAATGAAGCAAGATATACCGGGCATCCCGGCGTAAGGAGAGATGGAACAAGGTGAAAAGGAGGCCAAACACACGAGACCAAAAACGAAACAGTCTCGGGCATGACCACCAGATGTGCAAGACATCTCCACGATGGCCACAACCCCGAAAACATTGATCACTACAGGCAGGGTTAGCCCGGGCCAACCGAGCCGGAACCCAATACCACCGAAACAATACCTTATAGGCTGCCTCCAGTGTGGTTGTATTAAATGAGCATTTAGCTATGAATGACCAAGCCTTATTCCAGTCCTCCGGATCCACAGCCACTCCCAGATCGCGCTCCCACTGAAAGAGAAGTATGCGACGAGCGTCTGTTCAGAGCTGCATAAAGAAGGGATATAAGGCCCGGACGCTGTTGGCAAAGCTGTTCAAAGGCAGATTTCTGGAACGGGAAAGCAGAAGTGCTCCGCAACGAAAGCAGCCAGTGTCGCAATTGAAGGTATCGAAAGAATTCCGCCGGGGGGACATTCCACGATTCCTGAAGAGAGTTCCAGGTGGGAAAGGACCGAGAAATCAAAAAGTGTCGCACCTGTGAAAAACCATTAGTCACCCACCAAGAAAACGCCTCCGGATGATCCAAACCCGGTGGGAAAAGAGGGTTGTTAATGGAGTTGTTCTGTTTTTAAACAAAGCAGTTGTGGGATTACCCTCAGCTGCTATATCAGACAAGGGACTGTAGCCTGTATTAAATTATGACTCTGCGCCAATGGTGAAAAACATTTAAATAAATATTAACCACTTGCCCTCTAGAGGATTTACCCCCCTTCCTGAACAGGCCATTTTTTGCGATATGGCACTGCCCTACTTTAACTGACAATTGCGCGATCATGCAACGCTGCACCCAAATGAAATTGAATAAAATGGAGCTTTCTTTCGATGGTGTTTAATCACCTCTGCGTTTTTTCGTTTTTTGCACTATAAACAAAAAAAAGGCAACAATTTTGAAAAAAAAAACTATATTTTTTACTTTTTGCTATAAAACATCCAGTAAAAAAAATTAAAAAATCAAATTTCATCATACATTTAGGCCAAAATATATTCTGCTACATGTCTTTGCTAAAAAAATCCCAATACCTGTAAATTAATTGGTTTACATGAAAGTTATAGCATCTACAAATGGCAGTATATATACTTTTTTTTATTACTAGTAACGGTGACGATCAGCGATGGATAGCGGGACTGCGGGACTCCGGCAGGCATTCTGACACTAGGGGAGAACTGACTAACTGCCACTGACATCCCCAATGACACTAATACAGTGATCAGTGCTAGTAAAATTCACTGACACTGTACTAATGACAATGGGCAGGAAGGGGTTAACATCTGGGGTGATCAAAGAGTTAACTGTGTGCTGTTTTACAAACTGTGCTTTGTGTGTTTTACTGTGTAAGCATGCTGCTTTGTATTGCTGCATGCTGGTGCTGACAGGGGAGAGATCTGTATTGTTTACATACAGACCTCTCCTCTGTCAGTGTTCCTCGGCAATCACCGGGTGCTGGCGGGGAATCTCCGTCCGGGACCCGGTGATCGACAGCGGTAGCCGCCAAAGGCAGCACGGGTAAGGCGGCACACATGCCCACTACCCAGAAATACAAAATCACACACCTATATATATATATACAGTATATACAGTGGGGATCGAAAGTTTGGGCACCCCAGCTAAAAATTTGTAATAATGTGCATAAAGAAGCCAAGGAAAGATGGAAAAATCTCCAAAAGGCATCAAATTACAGATTAGACATTCTTATAATATGTCAACAAAAGTTAGATTTTATTTCCATCATTTGCACTTTCAAAATAACAGAAAACAAAAAAATGGCGTCTGCAAAAGTTTGGGCACCCTGCAGAATTTATAGCATGCACTGCCCCCTTTGCCAAGCTGAGACCTGCCAGTGTCATGGATTGTTCTCAATCATCATCTGGGAAGACCAGGTGATGTCAAGCTCAAAGGTTTTAAATGCCCAGACTCATCTGACCTTGCCCCAAGAATCAGCACCATGGGTTCTTCTAATCAGTTGTCTAGAAAACTGAAACTGAAAATAGTTGACGCTCACAAAGCTGGAGAAGGCTATAAGAAGATAGCAAAGCGTTTTCAGATGTCAATATCCTCTGTTCGGAATGTAATTAAGAAATGACAGTCATCAGGAACAGTGGACGTTAAAGCAAGATCTGGAAGACCAAGAAAAATATCAGACAGAACAGCTCGCAGGATTGTGAGAAAAACAATTCAAAACCCACGTTTGACTGCACGATCCCTCCATAAAGATCTGGCAGACACTGGAGTTGTGGTACACTATTCCACTATAAAGAGATACTTGTACAAATATGGTCTTCATGGAAGAGACATCAGAAGAAAACCTCTTCTACGTCCTCACCACAAAAATCATCGTTTGAACTTTGCAAATGAACATATAGACAAGCCTGATGCATTTTGGAAACAAGTTCTGTGGACCGATGAGGTTAAAATTGAACTTTTTGGCCGGAATGAGCAAAGGTACGTTTGGAGAAGAAGGGGCACAGAATTTAATGAAAAGAACCTCTGTCCAACTGTTAAGCATGGGGTTGGATCAATCATGCTTTGGGGTTCTGTTGCAGCCAGTGGCACAGGGAACATCTCACGAGTAGAAGGAAAAATGGATTCAATAAAATGTCAGCAAATTTTGGATGGTAACTTGATGCCATCTGTGAAAAAGCTGAAGTTAAAGAGAGGATGGCTTCTACAAATGGATAATGATCCTAAACACACCTCGAAATCCACGGGGGATTACATCAAGAGGCGTAAACTGAAGGTTTTGCCATGGCCTTCACAATCTCCTGACCTCAACATAATTGAAAATCTATGGATAGACCTTAAAAGAGCAGTGCGTGACAGACAGCCCAGAAATCTCAAAGAACTGGAAGACTTTTGTAAGGAAGAATGGGCAAAGATACCTCAAACAAGAATTGAAAGACTCTTGGCTGGCTACAAAAAGCGTTTACAAGCTGTGATACTTGCCAAAGGGGGCAGTACAAGATATTAACTCTGCAGGGTGCCCAAACTTTTGCAGACGCCATTTTTTTGTTTTCTGTTATGTTGAAAGTGTAAATGATGGAAATAAAATCTAACTTTTGTTGACATATTATAAGAATGTCTAATCTGTAATTTGATGCCTTTTGGAGATTTTTCCATCTTTCCTTGGCTTTTTTATGCACATTAATACAAATTTTTAGCTGGGGTGCCCAAACTTTCGATCCCCACTGTATATGTGATTTTGTGTAGCCCTGCCACCCTGTAGCAGTAGTTCTGCTATAGGGCGGTCGGGAAGCTGTTAAATCATCCAATGAATAAATTGTAAGCTGCCTCCCTATAAGTGTTACTGTATATAATGTAAAAAGAAACAATAGTGGGCGCTATACTATATATATACTGAACTCAATAAGCATCCAAAGTACTATGCATATACATAAATAAATATTAACACATGTAACATAAAACAAGTGAATAAAGTGTTCATAAATTCAATATGTCCATAGTACAATCCACATATATATATATCTCAATATCAATAATCTTCTTATGTTTCACCTCCACCAGATGTGAAGAAAATAAACCACTAAACTGTGCTCAAGTGAATAAATCATTCACCTGACCAAAGTGACCCCATTAATCAAAAAGAAGGTCACCATGCACTTAATTGCTTTAAGATGTTCCACAGCTCACACCAGGGTAGAAAATCTATGTAAGGGACCGCCTGGCGGTACCACTAGCTCTCCACTGAATAGGTGTCCCCAGCGCACGGAGTCTAAGTCCCAGGGTGCTTGTTCACCAGGGCCCCTGATGGTGGGGATGGACTTGGAGCCCCCTGAGACCAGGTTGTGGCTACTGGGTGCGTCCGTCAGTGGTAGTGGTATGCGCCAAGGGCTCCCACGGGGAAGAGTCTGATATGAGGAGGTCAGTAGACCCCACTGCACGGGATGGATGGATGAGCAAGGTCAGACGGGCCGGGTCGGTAACAGAGAGGACGGCAAGGTACAAGGCAGCGGGCATAGAATGGTCGGGTCACACGCCAGGTCAGCAACAGCAGGTCAAATCCAATAGGGGGCATTCAGGAGAGAGGTCAGGCAAAGCAAAGGTCAGGGCAGGAGAAATACAGCAAGGTCAAGGCACAATCCGGGTCAGCAACTTACAATACACAGGTTCGCAGATACAGGATACAGGTAAGACCAGAAGGCACTGAATGACAGCTCAGGGTCGTTTAAATATCCCGCTTCTACTGCGCATGCGCGAACTCGAACGCCGCGGCCGGCCCGGACCTAGTGCTCGAGTCCCTGCAAAGGGCGGCACACTGCGCCTGCGACGGGACCATCGCGGCGGGGATCGAGGGGATCCCTGACATTGCCCCCCCCCTACGGGCAACCTCCAGATGCCCACCCGATCTCTCCACCACGGGTGATCACGAAAGAACCTCCGGACAAGTCTAGGTGCATGGACATTCTGGGCTGGTTCCCAAGAATTGTCCTCAGGGCCATAGCCCTTCCATTTGATTAGGAATTGGGCCTGGCCCCCCCTCCTTCGGCACTTTAGGATTGATTCCACCTCAAATTCTTCTTCTCCCTCGACCGTTATGGCTTCCGGGGGTCTCGATTCTCGGTCAGGGAAGGCATCTGGGATTACTGGCTTCAGCAGGGACACATGGAAGACTGGGTGGATTTTGAGTGTGTCAGGAAGGACGAGTTCGTAGGCCACTTCGTTGACCATCCGTTTAATGCAGAAGGGGCCTATAAACTTGGGTCCCAATTTCTTTGACGGACAAAGCATCTTTAAATTGGACGTCGCTAGCCAAACCTTCTCCCCAGGCCACAACACCAGATCTCCCCTCCGTTTCCTGTTGAATGCCTTCCTGTAGTCTTCCTGGGCCCGACTGATGGCCTCTTGAAGCTTCTTATTGTTTGTGGAGAAAAACGTTACTACATCTTGCGTTGCTGGTACTGGGCATTCCGGGACCAAATCCGGGAGGAAGACGGGGTGAAAACCATAGTTGGCAAAGAACGGGGACTGTCCCGTCGCTGAGTGACGGGCGTTGTTGTACGCGAATTCCGCTAGGGGGAGAAGTGGCATCCAGTCATCTTGAGTAAACGAAGTGTAGCATCTCAAGTATTGCTCCAGGGTCTGATTGGTCCTTTCGGTTTGACCGTTAGTTTGAGGGTGGAATGCAGAGGAAAGGGACAATTTGATGTCCAGGGCTTTGCACAGTGCCCTCCAAAATCTTGACGTGAACTGGACCCCTCGGTCCGAGACAATGTCTTCGGGGACCCCATGCAGCCTTACTACCTCACGAATGAAAACGCGCGCAGTCTCGGCTGCCGAGGGGGTTTTCTTCAATGGGATGAAGTGGGCCATCTTGGACAAGCGGTCCACGACCACCAGGATTGCCGTGTGGTCTAGTGATGGCGGAAGCTCGACTATAAAGTCTAACAAGATCTTTTGCCAAGGCCGTTCAGGAATCAGTAAGGGTCGCAGCAGACCCCAAACTTTGTTTCTGGATGGCTTGTTCTTTTGGCAGGTGATACAGGACCTTACATAGCCCTTACAATCTTTAGCCATGTCCGGCCACCAGAAGGAGCGTCGGAGAAGTTCCAGGGTCTTTATTAGGCCAAAGTGCCCCGCCATCGGGTGGTCATGGCAATGGCCCAAGACCAGGGTTCGGGCTTCCCTCCATAGGAGTCCCCCCTTGTTCTGGAGGAGCCCTCCGGCTGGGGTAGAGACGGTTGTGGATGCCTCCATTATCTTGGAACGAAGGTCCGACTGAAGGGCCAAGAAGTTACCCGAGGACAGGATGGTGTCGGGTACTGGGATCTCCTTGGCGTCCTCGTACATACGTGATAACGCATCTGGCTTAGTGTTCTTTGATCCAGGCCGGTACGTAATGTGGAAGTTGAATCTAGAAAAGAATAGTGCCCATCTTGCCTGTCGCGGGCGTAGACGCTTGGCGGTTCTCAGATATTCTAGGTTTTTGTGATCAGTAAATATTAAGATGGGGTGCACAGCACCTTCCAGCAGGTACCTCCATTCCTCTAATGCCGTTTTGATCGCCAGTAGCTCTCGATCACCGATATCATAATTCTTCTCTGCTGGGGTAAGCTTCCGTGAGAAGAATGCTACAGGATGGAGCAATTCCTTGGTGCCTTTCCGCTGGGAGAGAATGGAACCTACCGCATTCTCCGATGCATCCACTTCCAGGATGTAGGGCAGGGCGGCGTCTGGGTGACCCAAAATGGGTGCCGAGGTGAACAACTTCTTCAAGGCTTCAAAAGCTTCCTGAGCTTCTGGTGTCCATCTGAACCGGGTTCCCAGCTTGGTTAGCTGAGTAATGGGGGAGACCAGAACCGAGAAGTTCTTGATGAACTTTCGGTAAAAATTTGCAAAACCAATAAATCGTTGGACGCCTTTCCTGTCCATGGGTTCAGGCCAATCCAGTATTGCAGCGACTTTCTGGGGATCCATCGCAACCCCCGCGGTGGAGATAATCAGGCCCAAGAAAGTAATGCTGGATTGTTCGAAACAACATTTCTCTGCCTTGGCGTACAACCCATGCTGCCGCAATCGCCCCAATACCCTCGCTACATGTATTCTGTGTTCCCCCAAGGAAGGGGAAAAAATCAAAATGTCGTCTAAATAGACGATAACAAAGACATCCAGGAAGTCCCTAAAAATATCATTCACAAAGTGTTGAAACGTGGCCGGAGCATTACACAACCCGAACGGCATGACCAAATATTCAAAATGGCCGAAGCGGGTGCGGAAGGCTGTCTTCCACTCGTCCCCCTCCCTTATGCGAACCAAGTTGTATGCTCCCCTCAAATCCAGCTTTGTAAAAACCACTGCTGTTTTTAAACTTTGGAATAACTCTGGTACTAACGGCAGTGGGTAACGGTTCTTTATGGTGACCCTGTTCAACTCCCTGTAATCGATACACGGCCTCAAGGTTTTGTCCTTTTTTTCAACAAAGAAAATCCCCGCCGGTGAAGTGGAGGGGCGGATGAACCCCTTCTGGAGGCTGTCCTCGATATATTCCTTCAGGGCCCCCAATTCAAGCTCTGAAAGGGGGAAGATTCGCCAAAAAGGAATTTCTGAACCGGGTAACAGGTCAACGGGACAGTCATAAGGGCGGTGGGGGGGTAGCGTATCAGCTCCCCGCTTGCTGAACACATCTAGAAACTCATGGTAGGCTGCCGGGATTACCTGTTTTAATTCGGCTTCCCCCTCAGAGCACAGGAGGATTTGGGGGACCCCCGGGCCCGAAATGCGGCAGTATACCCGACAGTATGGAGAAGGGAACGAAATTACTCCGGTCTCCCAGTCAATTTGGGGGTTATGGGCCCGTAACCATGGGAGCCCCAAAATGACTGGGAAGAGGGGTGAAGCTATAGCATCCAGGCGGAGCAGTTCCTGGTGCTGGCCGGCAATGACAGTGGCGATGGAGGGGGTTTCCTGGTTCACTACCCCTGATTTTATCCGGGAACCGTCGGCCAAATAAATTTTGAACCCCTTCTGTTTCAATTGGAGAGGAATACCCTGCTGGTGAGCAAAATTAATGTCCAAGAAGCAGCTGCATGCCCCCGAATCAACTATGGCCGATACTTCCACGGTCCTTTCCGGAAGCTGAAAGGAAAGGGGCACCACTAAGTATTGGGATGGACTAACATTGCCAATGGACAAGGAAGAAGAGGTGCACTTACTCAGCTTCTGCGGGCAGGATCGTTCCATATGACCAGCTTCAACACAGTAGAGGCACAGGTTCTGGGATCGTCTGCGCTGGTGTTCCTCTGGAGATAGTTTAGGCCGTGCCAGGCCGAGTTGCATAGGTTCAGGGATATCTCCAGGTGGCCGGTTCTGGATGTTTGGCCTAGGTGCTTGACTGGGACCCTGAAATGACCCCCAGGGATTTCCATGGCCCTGGCCGGACCTCTCAAACCTGCGTTCCCGCAGCCTACGGTCAATCTTAATAGTCAGTGCAATTAAGTCCTCTAAAGTCTCAGGCACCTCCACCCGGGCGAGCTCATCTTTCAGGCCTTCTGGTACTGTGAGGGACCGCCTGGCAGTACCACTAGCTCTCCACTGAATAGGCATCCCCAGCGCACGGAGTCTAAGTCCCAGGGTGCTTGTTCACCAGGGCCCCTGATGGTGGGGATGGATTTGGAGCCCCCTGAGACCAGGTCGTGGCTGCTGGGTGCGTCCGTCAGTGGTAGTGGTATGCGCCAAGGGCTCCCACGGGGAAGAGTCTGATATGAGGAGGTCAGTAGACCCCACTGCACGGGATGGATGGATGGATGAGCAAGGTCAGACGGGCCGGGTCGGTAACAGAGAGGACGGCAAGGTACAAGGCAGCGGGCATAGAATGGTCGGGTCACATGCCAGGTCAGCAACAGCAGGTCAAATCCAATAGGGGGCATTCAGGAGAGAGGTCAGGCAAAGCAAAGGTCAGGGCAGGAGAAATACAGCAAGGTCAAGGCACAATCCGGGTCAGCAACTTACAATACACAGGTTCGCAGATACAGGATACAGGTAAGACCAGAAGGCACTGAATGACAGCTCAGGGTCGTTTAAATATCCCGCCCTGCGCTGCCATTGGTGCCCAGCGGGCGGCTTCTACTGCGCATGCGCGAACTCGAACACCGCGGCCGGCCCGGACCTAGTGCTCAAGTCCCTGCACAGGGCGGCACACTGCGCCTGCGCCGGGACCATCGCGGCGGGGATCGAGGGGATCCCTGACAATCTATATCCTATTGAGGCTCCTCCACTCCACCATAGAAACCAAATGAGAAACTAATATAATGCAGTAACCAATAATAACAAACATGTTAAACTAATACTCACATTTAAAAGTGCCTAGTTTGGCACAGTACTACTTGTAGTATTGCACAAGGAAGTGCTGCCGCTCTGCTCCGGCCCTGGAGCCCGCGTGTGTTCCAATTGCGGGACATGCAGGATCGGAAGTTAAGCCTCGACGTATATTTCGTATATTTCGTCAAATGACCTCATCAGGAAGTGATCCTGTGGAGGTGGAACATAAGAAGATCATTGGAGATATATATATACTGTATGTGGAACGGAAGATGGACATATTGAATTTACCATCACTTTATTCACCTGTTTTATGTTACACATGTTAATACTTATTTAAAGCAGAGCTCCACTCAAAAGGGGAAGTTCCGCCTTAAGCCTTTCTCCCCGTTAAGGATTGGCACCTTTTGGAAGCTGATACCCAAATGTAAGGAGATCGGAAGAGGAAGTTGTCCTCCCCCCTCCCTCCCTGTAGTCTTCTGGGACACGTGACAGATCCCAGAAGACTACAGGACCATTCAGTGCACATGCAAAGCTGTCACAGCCGGGTGCCTACACTGAAGATGCTTGTGCCGGGGAGAGAAGACAGCCGGTGAAACCAGCCATGGTGAGGACACTGCTTGACAGAGGGACAGGTAAGTGTCTGTATTTTAGTCAGCAGCTACGGTTTTTGTTTATAGAATTTTATTTATTATTATTCAACTGAAACTCCGCTTTAAGCATTTAACCTGGCTGGCCGAGAAAGGGAGAGGCAGCAAGTATGTGGCCACTCCCTTCTAAACCATACCAGACCATATGCCAGTGGCCCCTCCTGGAAACGCACCCTGTCTCCATGTTGATGAGGACACATTCTTGGCCTGGCGGATGTGGGAACATGTGGAAGGGGATAATTATCAGATCTTGGAAGACCCCTTTAACATAAATAGGCCTCAGATATCCATAATCTTCCCTTAAAAAATGAAAATGTTGAAATACACACACATACACACTGTACATAAAGTCCTTTCTTTAAAAAAAAATGTCCCACAGTGTAAATCAATCATCAATGACATTGTCATGTGGCAAAGATCCAAGATGTCAATCACAAATAAAGCCCTGATGACCTGCTGACAAAAACATGATGACCCACCACAATGATCCTGCTTTCAATGTACTCTCAAAATAAAAGACAACTCCCAGGCTGTCTGTACAATGTAAAAAAAATAGAGTACACCAGGATTCCCAGAGCTCTGGGTCCAACAATGCAATATTGAAATAATGACCCAATTATAAAGAATGCTGGCTCGCGTAAATGTATATATGTGGTGTCCTTCGGGACCCAAATCATAAATGAAAGGGTAAGAAAGAAAACAACCCAGTGGGTGAAGAACTCACGGGTTAAGGGGGTCCGAATGTCTGTACAATGTAAATAAGTCTCCTTACAGCACCTAGGAAGTCATTCCTCTAGTGGCAGTAATAATATCAACACTTAATTAATGACTAATATTCACAACAGCATCCAGAGGTTTGGTGTTGGTGAACAGGCCCCATTTGGAAAACCTGGAACAGCTAAAGTCTGTGTTGAACCTTCCATCAACCTGAACCCAAAGCTCATCCATAGTTATAAGATGTCAACCCATGAGTATGGTAAGGTCCAACTCCACTCAAAACCTTTATAAATTTTGGGTAGAGTGGGGATCCTGTTGGCATCTCTAATGAGGAGATTTTTCTTAAATTTTTTTTAATTTTAAATGTCTGTGTCCTCACAGAGATTTCTATTCTTTCTAATACACATCACTGGATAAAAAGTAAAGGTAAATGTCCCCAAAGGTGACAAAGACTACAAACTCCTTGCAGAGGTTCTAATTCTTCCTGTGTATATTGCTGTCTGGGTCAACTTTGAGAGGAGAGTTAAACTTTATTTCTACCTTGTAGGGGAATTTTGCGTTATTTCTTGCTCTCTTTGATACTGTTCAAATAGAAAGTGAGTAGAAATCTTCCAATTGGGGACAGACCGCAATAAAAAAAGTTACAGAGGTTCTAGCTTTTCCTTTTTCTACCCACAATGTAAAAAAGTACATACTGTTACCATTTTTAATGGTTGAGGTTGAGTTTGCTTCTGTCAATAAAAACCATAAAAGGTATAGTGTATGGCAAATAAACATAGATAGTCCATGGCAGAGTCATGGATTAGCACCATTCATGCACACCATCTATGCACACCATCTACAGACAAACGTATGTGTGTGTGCACGCAAGGCAAAGGTGTACAATATGCTCAGTTACAAGTAGGAACAGTACCAGTGCCTCCTCATCAGTGCCCATCAGTGTCCATCAGTGCAGCCTATCAGTTCCCATCAGTGCAGCCTCATTAGCGCACATTAGTGAAGGAGAAAAATCCCCTATTTACAAAATTTTATAACAAAAACTAAGAAAAAACTTTTTTTTTTTAATTTTCAGTGGTTTTTCGTTTGTTTAAGAAAAAATAAAAAACCCAGAGGTGATTAAATACCACCAAAATAAAGCTCTATCTGTCACAAAAAATGATAAAAATTTCATATGGGTACAGTGTTGCATGACCGCGCAATTGTCATTCAAAGTGCAACAGCGCTGAAAGCTGGAAATTGGCTTGGGCAGGAGGGGGGTATAAGTGCCCTGTAGGCTAGTGGTTAAATAATAATTTAAACATTTTTTTTGTTGTTGAGTGTACACAAATTGTCACTTTATATTAGTATATTGGAGTGTACACAGAGTGATTTTGCATGATTCACATGTTACTCACAGTTGAATCTATTTTATGTCAATATATTATTTTTTGTACAGATATAGTATATACTTATTTGTTTGGAAGTTATATACATTTATTTGAAGGTAATACACTATTGTAGTTTTATTTTTTCGAGGTAATCACTGGGTCCGGAATGCTGGAAATATTGAAGTTGGACACACAGGATTGAGAGATTTCGGTGGACTGAAAATTTAATTTTGATTTTTGGGATTTAAATTTTTTTATTTAATTTTTGGTTTGATTTATCTATTGAGTTAAGGTGCAGAAAAAGGTTTTAATATTAAGGGGGGATATGGTCAACATGTATAAATACATCAGTGGTTCATATAGTGAACTCGGTGTAGAGTTATTCACCCTGAGGTCATCACAGAGGACAAGGGGGCACTCTTCACATCTGGAGGAAGAGAGATTTAATCTCCAAATACGGAAACGTTTCTTTACAGTGAGAGCTGTGAAAATGTGGAATAGACTCCCTCAAAAGTGGGTTCTGGCCAGCTCCGTGGATTGCTTTAAAAAAAGGCCAGGATTCTTTCCTAGATACATATAATATATAGTATCTCACAGAAGTGAATACACCCCTCACATTTTTGTAAATATTTTATTCTATCTTTTCATGTGACAACACTGAAGAAATTACACTTTGCTACAATGTAAATTAGTGAGTGTACAGCTTGTATAACAATATAATTTTGCTGTCCCCTTAAAATAATTCAACACACAGCCATTAATGTCTAAACCGCTGGTAACAAAAGTGTGTACACTCCTAAGTGAAAATGTCCAAATTGGGCCCAAAGTGTCAAAATTTTGTGTGGCCACCATTATTTTCCAGCACCACCTTAACCTTCTTGGGCATGGAGTTCACCAGAGCGTCACAGGTTGCCTGTGTCAGATTCCTCTTCCACTCCTCCATGCCAACATCATGAAGCTGGTGGATGTTAGAGATCCTCCACCTTCCATTTGAGGATGCCCCACAGATGCTCAGTAGGGTTTAGGTCTGGAGACATGCTTGGCCAGTCCATCACCTTTACCCTCAGCTTCTTTAGCAAGGCAGTGGTGGTCTTCGAGGTGTGTTTGGGGTCATTATCACGTTGGAATACTGCCCTGCGGCTCAGTCTCCGAAGGGAGGGGATCATGTTCTGCTTCAGTATGTCACAGTACATGTTGGCATTCATGGTTCCCTCAATGAACAGTAGCTCCCCAGTGCGGGCAGCACTCATGCAGCCCCAGACCATGACACTCCCACCACCATGCTTGACTATAGGCAAGACACACTTGTCTTTGTACTCCTCACCTGGTTGCCACCACACACGCTTGACACCATCTGAACCAAATAAGTTTATCTTGGTCTCAGCAGACCACAGGACATGTCCTTAGTCTGCTTGTCTTCAGCAAAATGTTTGCATCAGTTTTAGAATAGGCTTCTTCTGGGACATAAGCCATGCAGACCAATTTGATGCAGTGTACAGCGTATGGTCTGAGCACTGACAGGCTGACCCCCCACCCCTTGAACCCCTGTAGCAATGCTGGTAGCACTCATACGTCTATTTCCCAAAGACAACCTCTGGATATGACACTGAGCACGTGCACTCAACTTCTTTGGTTGACCATGGCGAGGCCTGTTCTGAGTGGAACCTGTCCTGTTAAACCTCTGTATGGTCTTGGCCACCGTGCTGCAGCTCAGTTTCAGGGTCTTGGCAGTCTTCTTATAGCCTAGGCCACCTTTATATAGAGCAACAATTCTTTTTTTCATATTCTCAGAGAGTTCTTTGCCATGAGGTGCCATGTTGAACTTCCAGTGACCAGTATGAGAGAGTGAGAGCGGTAACACCAAATTTACCACACCTGCTCCCCATTTACACCTGAGACCTTGTAACACTAACGAATCACATGACAGGGAAAATGGCTAAGTGGGCCCAATTTGGACATTTTCACTTAGGGGTGGACTCACTTTTGTTGCCAGTGGTTTAGACATTAGTGGCTGTGTGTTGAGTTAATTTAACCTCCTCCCACCTGGCCTATGGCCGAATTGTGGCCGGCAAAAACACTCACCTTTCTGGGTGGACGCCATATGGGCATGCGCAGTTTGCACGCCTGCAGAGCCACGCAGCGGAACGATCTGTCACCGGCCGTGTACCTCGGACACGGCCGATGACAGATCTGAGTACCGGCTCCGTTGCCAGTACCATGTAACCTGCTGTGACCAATCACAGCAGGTCACATGACAGTTGTATACAATGGATGGCTTCATTCATGCCATCCATTGTATACTAGTGTGTCTAGCTGTGAATGGTCACAGCAATCACATGCACAAGCTGGGCCAATCACAGCCCGGCTGTGTCATGTGATTAGCCGTGGCCAAATCACAGCTAAGTACAAAAAAAAAACCCTGAATGAATCGATGTCATTCAGGTAAATGCTTGCTTATAGCAAAGTAATTCTTTGCTATAAGCAAATTGTGTAAAAATAAAAAATTTAAAAATACTGATCACTTCCCCAAAGTAGTACAATTTTACTATGGTAACATTGTACTTCTTTGGTCATAGTGAAATATGAAAAAAAAGTCTTAAAAAAAAGAAATAAAATGTAATAAAAAATTAAAAATAATTAAAAAATTTTTAAAAAAATTATAATTTTTTTTAATACTGTCACCAGTGTCCCTGATCACTGCCATGCCAGTTATATGATGATGCTGTACTGCACTGGTGACAGTATGTAAAAAAAAAATAGTGAAAATAATTTTTTCATTTTCCTGAAAAACTATGACAAAAAAATACAACTTCAAAAAACTGGCCATGCCTCTTATGAAGTACGTCGGACTGTCTACTCTGCAAAAAGGGGTCATTTGGAGGATATCTGTACTATTCTGACATTCTTAGACCTCAAGAAATTAGATGGCTAATTAGATGGCTGTCAGTACTTCAGGATTGATCAATATTCAGATATATCCCATAGTTTGTGAAATCTATAACTTTCCTACAAACTAAAAAATGCATCCTAATTTGGGTTATTTTCACCAAAGACATGTAGCAGAATACATCTTGGCCTAAACTTATGAAGAACAATTATTTATTTGCAAACTTTTATAACAGAAACAAAGAAAAACAAAATTTTCTGTCTTTTTTTGTTAATTTAGCAAAAAAAAAAAAACCCCAGTGGTGATTAAATACCTCCAAAAGAAAGCTCTAGTCGTGTGAAGAAAATGATAAAATTTTAGTTTGGGTACAATGTTGTATGACCGCGCAATTATCATTCAAAGTGTGAGAGCGCTGAAACCTGAAAAATGGCCTGTGCAGGAAGGGGGTAAAAGTGCCCTGTATGGAAGAGGTTAAGGGGACAGCAAATTTACACTGTTATACAAGTTGTACACTCACTACTTTACATTGTAGCAAAGTGACATTTCTTCAGTGTTGTCACATGAAAAGATAGAATAAATTATTTACAAAAATGATAATAACATTTATAGGTAAAGTTGATCCAGGGAATATCCGATTGCCTCTCAGGGGATCAGGAAGGAATTTTTTCCCCTGCAGGAGTAAATTGGGTCATGCTTTGCTGGGTTTTTCCCTTCATCTGGATCAATTGTGGGTATAGGATTATAACTTTTTTTTCTTTTTTTTGGTTGAACTGGATGGACATTTGTCTTTTTTTCAGCCAGATTAACTATGTAACTATGTAGCTGAAACATACTCATTGTGCCTCTATTGCAAGTAAGGAAACTATTTTAAAATTATGTCCCTCTGGTATCAAGTTCCCTGAACCTTGAAAAAGCTTTTCTCGCACTCATTCCCTCTTTGTTGGCATTGTCAACAGAAGGGCTCTGTGATACGTATGTTTTGGACTTGCCCCATATTGCATACCTTCTGGAAAAAGGTGGGAGACATAACCTTCAAATCATATAAAACTGGTTAAAGACTCAACAGCCTTCCTCCTGCATCTCACCCTGTCCCCACAAAATGCTATAAACGCTTTTTTTGATTCACCTTCTGAATGCAGCCAAAACAAGTATCTCTCTTTACTGGAAACAGTCAGTGACACCTCCAATTAGCTTGTGGCTGCATAAAGTTAGGAAGATTGCTCTCACGGAAGAAACTGTGGCTTAGGCAAATGGAAAGGAGGATGAACCTGGTTCTATTGGTTTGACTTTACACTTTCTTGTGTTGATGTCCTTTGGATAATAATTAACTTGGCCAAAGCTATATTTCTTACTGCTTCCTATGGTTGAGCCTCAGAGACATTAGGTGGTTGGCCTCCACCCCAGGGAATTTTCATCCCCTCCCCCCACCCTTTTTTTCATGTCGTTTGGGCTATGCCTTTCTTTCTCTTTCTTGTCTTTTACATTCCCACTTTATTGCCTCTATGGCCTCCACCCTTTCAGCTCCTATGGGCCATATCAAGATGTGTCCTTGATATACTTACTTACCTTTTTCTTTGAGATGTCTGGGAAAGTTACAGCATCTTTTGCAAAGGACTGTCTTACTGTTCACATAACCTTTAGTTGTTCAGCCTAGGCATTTTGTCAGACCGATGATGCTGTTTCTGCAACATTGACAATATTGTTGCGTCTGCTTTGTTATATTATACTGTTGACCAAACAACGTGTTTATGTTTTACTGTGCTGTAATTTTTTTCATGAAAATTGTTGAAGCGCTACCCCCGAAGGGCCCACTTGATAACACTTGTCCTCAGGGGTTGCCCTGACATTACCAGCCTCCCAACACTCGGATTATACGGTCACAAATGGTAGGTTGTAACTATGTAACTCCTTGTTGACTTATCAGCTCCCTCTGGGTCACCGGTGTCTCAATACAGAATGCAAAGAATTATGTAAATATATATAGATATATACTATGGCATAAATGGGTATAAACACCCTAAGTTGAATAACAATGGCTTAGATGCAAAGAGGACCCTTTAACTAGAAATAACAACTTGAGTCCTCAGATGTTTAAAGCATCTGATGTGATAGTAGCCGTTGAGAGTATTGGAAATTCAATGAAGTTAACAGCTAGGCTGTGGTAAATGCTCAAAGCAAAGATCTCTTGATGCTGAGGTGTAAAGGTGTCTGCATGCAGTGTCTCTGAAGTGTTCTCAGAAGGAGGTTGGGCATCTGCCCGCTCATCAGTTTCATGGATAGTATGGCCTCCTAAGACCAGGGTTATTGGACAGGCTCTTGACTGTTTGCAGAGAAGTGCAGAGTTACCTCCTGACTGCCTGTCAGCGCTGCAAGCAGAGATGACTTGCTGAAGACTGGCTAGTGAAAGTCCCAATGCAAAGAAGCTGATGTGATCCCAGTGTGGCGATTGGCATCACCACTGTGCTGAACTGGAATGCAGAGTCTTGTAGTAGTAGCCAACAATCTGTCTATGGAGGAAAATGGCAGTCCCCCTGTGTTCAGCTCTGAATCCTGCACCAAGAGAGCCAGCCAGTTCCTTGCTGTAGAATATATATCAGCTCTCTCTGCAACCTTCTGGTTCCCCAGCTCTTTGGTAGTTGTAGTTCACTCAGAAATACAGTATGTATTGGCTGTAGGACTACAGGTCCCAGGGTACTCTGCTGTTAGGAGAACTGAATCCACTCTGCTAACAGGAAGTGATGTAGCAGTCCCAGTGTATGTTCTTGTTTTTTTTGTCTTTTAAGCTGTGTTCCCCTTTTTCTGTACCACATTGTTATAAGTATCAAAAATATATAAATACTGTACATCCCAGTAACAGAATTTTTATTATAAAAATTTGATTTCACTTGCTCAGAAAACTAATGATATTAGATTAAAAAAAAACACTCTGAATCTCTGTTGTCTGTCCCCAATAATTAAGTGTTCTTGCATGGCAAGACCACTTACTGTTATCTCACATATATATTCTTATTATTATAGACAAATTTACCACCCTAACTCCTCCCACAGTTTTTACACTACATAGACAGTAATATACCAAAACGTGCGGATTGCTCCCGATTGGTGTGCTATTACTTTGTGGAACGTTTCGCCAAATGGTTCACAAAATATCAGCGTTTTTGTGGTGAAATTGGTCCCATAGGAATGAATGGCGGAATGTTCAAAACTAGAATGGGAGCTGACAAAAGCTAGAGTGTGAGCTGAAAAATCAGGACACGATTTCTAAACTGCCATCACTCCCTCATTTTCAAACCCACCTACACAAATCTTATATCAAAACGTTCAGCTATCCCTGCTGCCACTAAAAAAGGCCACGGCTAAGCCATAGTCCTGATAGTTTTCACAATAAGACCATTTGTTTGCAACTCACGCCACCCATTGACATTCATTGAAACTCCACTCTAGCCACCTCAAATTTGAAGAGCAATTTCTAAACTGTGACTGTGCCTTCATTTTTAATATTTCAGAGACATACTATGCATCGAAATGTAGGTCTGGGTCTTGTGATTCTCACAATATAAAGCTCTTCGCTGTAGGATTTATAGTTTTTAAACTACAACCGTTTGATGTGCTATATAAATAATTAAATGTTGAAATGTATTTCTCACTCTATCAAGCTTGCCATGTGCACCTTTTAAATTTGATCAGTCAATTGGTTAGTGTAATGTTTACTATCTTTACTCACTCCAAACACTCCACACAGTTACTCTGCCCACTCCATAAAGTTACTCTGCCCAGTTCAACCTTTTCACAGTTACTCCAGCCACTCCAACCACACAATAGTTACTCAAGCCACTCCACCCAGTTACTCCACCCACTCCAGTTGTAGACTACTGGTGGAGGCAAGAACACTTCACACAATTTCCCCAGAAATTGTAGCTTTTCTAGTTATATTTATTTTATTTCTTTTAGCTCAATTATTTGATTTTTATTAGAGATTATTATTACATGCTTGAAAATGTGTTTGGAATATTTTTAGCAATCTGATATTTTCTTTAAACTCAGAGAAAATAGGAACTTGAAGTACCTGCCTTGTTGGATATTCTAGAATACAGTGGCTTTGTTGACTATCCCCTCAGTACAAAGGGTAAAGGATTTCACAGCCAGAAAGGCAACTACGACTTCCAGAAACGATTGCCTCCTTGAAGCAATTACAGTCCCTTTGGATGAGAAAATTCTAAAAGTAGAATTCCCATCAAGAAGAGCTTGTGAAATTTTTCATTATGATCCAAGGGCCAGAGTCTAGGAAATTCTGAGATTGAGAGTTGAAGCAAATACTATCTGTGGTTGATTCATAAAGCTTGTTTGCTGATGGGCCCATTTTACCATTGAAATATAACAGCGAAGGGTTAATGTTAGCTTGATGATGTTTTAGGAGTAACAGATAGGCCAACGGCTAAACAAATGAAATAATGTTGTGTACCTTAAATTGGAATCAAAGATGTTTCTGAAGAGCTGGATACAATGCTCAACAACGGAGATACAATGTTCAGCATAAATGAGTACACTACACCTCTTTTGAAAAGTAAGATTTCAATCAATATCTCAATGAATGCAAGAATAATTTCCAAAATTTTGACAAAACTGAGTTGTATAGAACATTGTAACATTTCTCTTCCATGTGGTGTCATTGCTCACAGCATGAAATGGGAAGGGGTTTTCTTTGTTAAGTAACGTCCTTTTATAATCAAATGTCTGCTGGACACCTGATTAACCACTTGAGCTCCAGAGGATTTACCCCCCTTAATGACCAGGTGTTATGATCCACCAGGCGGAGCCCTCCAGCTGCCAACTGACAGACCAACCCAGAGCGTGGGGTCTAAGCCCGGGCTGTGCCTTCACCAGGGCCCCTGATGGTGGGGATGGACTTGAAACAGTCCCGAGCCAGGTCACGACCTCTGAGCGGGCTCACCAGCGGCTGAGGAGGCCTCCAGGGATGTGTGTAGGTACCGGGAGAGCCAGATGTGAAGAGGATGGCGGCCCCAGCAGGGTGGTACGGATAGTGGTCCCGTGGGGGTAAGCGGGGTACCGAATCGGCGGGCAAGGAGTAGTCGGGTCACATGCAGGGTCAGCCAGGTAAATCAGTCCGTAGAATAGTCAGGATAAACCGAGTCAAAACACAGGAGCGGGCAGAATAGTCAGGACAAGCCGGGTCAATCACAGGAGCGGGTAGAATAGTCAGGGCAAGCCGGGTCAATCACAGGGGCAGGCAGCGTAGTCAGGGTCAAAAACAGGGTCACAAAACGGGTGCAGGAGTTCAGGATCACAGGAAGACCTTGCGGCAATTGGTGACAGTGCAGGGCATCTTTAAATAGTGCGCCCTGCACTGTCATTGGCTGGCTAGGACGCGCCCCCGGCTGTCATTGGACGCCTGAGGCGCGCCCGCGGCTCTCTACTGCGCATGCGCGGCTCCCTGTCAGCCGCGGCTCGCCGGGACCTAGTGCCCGTGTCCCGGCGCGATCCGCCGCCAGTGCGCATGCGCGGGGGACGGCGTCGTGACACAGGAGTCCGGAGCCGCGATCCCTGACATTGCCCCCCCCCAATGGGCACCCTCCGGGAGCCCCACTGATCTCTCCACCACGGGTGACCACGAAAAAACTCCCGGATGAGCCTGGGTGCGTGAATGTTCTGGGCGGGTTCCCATGAGTTCTCCTGAGGGCCATAACCCTTCCATTTTATCAGGAACTGTGTCTGGCCCCCCCTCTTCCGGCAACTGAGGATAGTCTCCACTTCGTACTCCTCCTGGTCACCTATGGCGACTGCCTCGGGAGGTCTGGATTCACGGTCCGGGAAGGAATCCGGTCTGGATGGCTTCAGGAGAGATACATGGAACACAGGATGTATCTTGAAGGTCCGCGGAAGCTCAAGTTCATAGGCCACCTTGTTGACTACACGCTTTACCGGAAATGGGCCAATGTACTTGGGTCCCAGCTTCCTTGAAGGACACAGCATCTTCAAGTTGGTCGTTGCCAGCCACACCTGATCCCCTGGTTGAAGCAGTAATTCTCCTCTTCTCTTCCTGTCGAACGCCCTCTTACTGTCCTCTTGGGCTTTAGCGATGGCTTCCTGAATTGTTTTGTTATTGACAGAAAAGAAGTTCAAGACGTCTTGAGACGCTGGTACCGGATTTTCAGGCATCAAATCAGGGAGAAATGTGGGATGATACCCGTAATTGGAGAAGAACGGGGATTGCCCCGTCGCTGAGTGACTTGAGTTGTTGTACGAGAATTCTGCGGACGGCAACAACGTCAGCCAGTCATCCTGAAGGTAGGACGTGTAACATCGTAAGTATTGCTCCAGAGTTTGGTTGGTCCTCTCGGTTTGGCCGTTGGTCTGTGGATGGTAGGCGGATGAAAGCGACAGCTTGATTCCCAGTGCCTTACACAAGGCGTTCCAGAACCTGGAGGTGAATTGGACTCCCCGATCTGACACTATATCTTCGGGAACCCCATGAAGCCTCACTACTTCCTTAATGAAGATTCGTGCCGTTTCTGGTGCCGATGGGGTCTTCTCCAGGGGTATAAAATGTGCCATCTTTGAGAAGCGGTCCACGACCACCATTATTGCTGTGTAGCCTTGGGATGGTGGGAGTTCGACCACAAAATCCATGGCTATCATTTGCCAGGCCCGCTTGGGTATTGGTAATGGACGTAACAATCCCCATGCCCGGCTCCTGGAGGGCTTGTTCCTTTGACAGGTGGAGCAGGTCTGGACGTAACGCTCGCAGTCCTTATTCATGTTCGGCCACCAGAATGAGCGCCGTAGTAGTTCCAGAGTTTTCGCAACTCCGAAGTGGCCTGCCATTTGATGGTCGTGGCAGTGCCCTAGGACCAAGGTTCGCACTTCTTCTGGGACCATGATCTGGTCTTCCTTCCAAAACAGCCCACCGTGGTTCAGGAGGGGTGACCCAGACGGAACTGGTAGTCCTATAGAAGCGTCGAGAAGTCTGGAACGAAGTTCCGTTTGTAGAGCGAGGAAACTTCCGGAAGGTAAGATGGTGTCAGGTACCACTGCGTCGTCGGGGTCCTCAAACATGCGGGACAGAGCGTCTGGTTTTGTGTTCTTAGTACCGGGTCGGTACGTTATATGGAATGTGAATCGCGAGAAGAAAAGAGCCCATCTTGCCTGGCGAGGTCTCAGTCGTCTTGCTGTTCTTAAATATTCAAGGTTTTTGTGATCTGTGAATATTAGGATTGGGTGTGTGGCTCCTTCCAGTAATTACCTCCATTCTTCTAGAGCGGATTTGATGGCCAGGAGCTCCCGATCTCCAATATCATAGTTACGTTCTGCCGGTGTCAACTTCCTGGAGAAGAACGCCACGGGGTGCAGTAGTTCCTTGGTTCCATTTCTTTGGGACAGAACCGCTCCTACCGCGTTCTCGGAGGCGTCCACTTCCAAGACATATGGGAGAGAAGAATCCGGGTGGCAGAGAATGGGAGCAGAAGTAAACAATTTCTTGAGTTTCTCGAACGCCGTCTGAGCTTCGGGAGTCCACTTAAAGCGGACCCCTTGTTTCGTCAGTTGTGTGATCGGGGAGACCAGACCGGAGAAGTTCCTAACAAACTTTCTATAAAAGTTGGAAAAGCCGATGAAACGCTGTACCCCCTTTTTATCGGCGGGTATTGGCCAATCTAAGATCGCCGTGACCTTCTGGGGATCCATCGCGACCCCCGCGGAAGAGAGAACCAGTCCCAAGAACGTGATTTCGCGCTGCTCGAAACAGCACTTTTCTGCCTTGGCGTATAGCCCGTGTTGACGCAACCGTTCTAATACCCGTAATACGTGACCTCGATGAACCTCCAGTGAAGGGGAGAAAATTAGGATGTCATCCAAATAAACCACTACAAAAACATCGAGGAAATCACGAAAAACATCGTTGATAAAATGCTGGAAGGTTGCCGGTGCATTACAGAGCCCGAACGGCATCACTAAATATTCATAGTGACCGAATCTCGTACGGAAGGCCGTCTTCCACTCATCCCCCTCCCTGATACGGACAAGGTTATAGGCCCCCCGCAGGTCTAGTTTAGTAAATATCATTGCTGATCTTAATCTCTGGAGGAGCTCGGGGACTAGTGGTAAGGGATAACGATTTTTTACCGTTATCTTGTTCAGATCACGGTAGTCTATGCAGGGCCGTAACGATTTGTCCTTTTTCTCTACGAAGAACAACCCGGCCCCGGCTGGGGATGTGGATGGACGAATAAATCCCTTCCTAAGGTTCTCGTCAATATATTCCCTCAGTACTCCCGATTCTGTTTCTGACAAAGGAAAGATACGGTCGAATGAGATTTCAGATCCGGGTAGGAGGTCTATGGGGCAATCGTATGAACGGTGCGGGGGAAGAACGTCAGCTCCTCGCTTACTGAAAACGTCCAAGAAGTCATGGTAGGCCGGGGGAATGGTCTGGGATAGATTGGCATCGCCATCCACGCACAGGAGGAACCGGGGACCCACAGATCCTGTGACGTGGCAGTGATTCAAACAGTAAGGTGACCTGAATTGAATCGTTCCCCTTTCCCAGTCAATCTGGGGGTTATGGGCCCGCAGCCAAGGGAGCCCCAGAATGACTGGAAATAGGGGAGATGCGATGGCATCCAAACGGAGGAACTCCTGGTGATGGTCTGCCATTGTGGTGAAAATGGGTGGTGTCTCCTGGTCCACCACCCCTGATTTTATACTGGACCCGTCTGCCAAGAAGATGTTGAACCCCCTTTCTTTGGTCTGAAGTGGTATTTTTTGCCGGTGGGCAAAAGTCAGGTCGATAAAACAACTACAAGCTCCTGAGTCAACGATTGCGGTCACCGACAGTGTTCTTCCCGGGAGCTGTAAAGACACAGGTATGGCCAGGTAATTTGACTGATCATCCCTTCCTGCAGGTAAGGTAAAAGAAAAGGAAGCGGACTTACTCATTTTTGCAGGACAGGAGCGCACCTGATGACCAGCTTCCCCGCAGTACAGGCATAGGTTCAGCGATCGTCTCCTTTGACGTTCCTCGACCGATAAGTGGGAACGGGCCAGTCCCAGTTGCATGGGTTCCGGGTTGTCCCCCGATTCCGTGCTTCGGGGATGGTTCCCTGGGGTTGGAGCTGTGTCTCTTGGTGGGATCCATGCCACCCTTTGACCCTGGCTGCTCCTTTCCAGCCGACGTTCCCTTAACCTACGGTCAATCTGGATGGCCAACTCAATCAGTTTTTCCAGGGAGTCAGGTAGGCCTACTCGTGCAAGTTCGTCCTTGAGAGATTCAGACAGTCCGATGCGGAACTGGTGACATAAGGCCGTATCGTTCCATCTGGTGTCTCCCATGCATCGCCTAAAATCGGATGCGTATTCTTCGGCTGCCCGGCGGCCTTGCCGCAGAGAGTATAGGGTAGCCTCTGCGGAGGCAGCCCGCTGAGGGTCGTCATACAATACTGCCATGGCCTGAAAGAACTCGGTCACGGAGTCAAGCTGGGGGTCGCGCCTCTCCATCAGACGGTGAGCCCAATCCTGGGGCTCATCCTGAAGGAGAGAGACTATAAACCCCACCTTGATGGTCTCGGTGGAGAACGTGCGGGGCTGCAAGTCAAAATACAGGGTGCAAGCGTTTCGGAAGGCTCGGAAGCGGCTCCGGTCACCACGGAACCGTTCCGGCAGGGGAACGCGGGGCTCAGGAGCTGAGGGTGTGGCAACCGCTCCAGATGCCGGGGTAGCGGGAGGTTCCACAGATGGAGAACCCTGAGCAGGGGGAGTCTGGGGGGCTAACGTCTCCATGCGGTCCTCCAGTCGGGCGCAGCGACTGTGCAAGTTCTGGAAAGCCTGGGTCAAAGTTGCCAGGTGCTGGCAAATATCCTCTAGGGACACCGGTCCACTTCCTGGCTCTGTCATGGCCGCAAGGTACTGTTATGATCCGCCAGGCGGAGCCCTCCAGCTGCCAACTGACAGACCAACCCAGAGCGTGGGGTCTAAGCCCGGGCTGTGCCTTCACCAGGGCCCCTGATGGTGGGGATGGACTTGAAACAGTCCCGGGCCAGGTCACGACCTCTGAGCGGGCCCACCAGCGGCTGAGGAGGCTTCCGGGGATGTGTGTAGGTACCGGGAGAGCCAGATGTGAAGAGGATGGCGGCCCCAGCAGGGTGGTACGGATAGTGGTCCCGTGGGGGTAAGCGGGGTACCGAATCGGCGGGCAAGGAGTAGTCGGGTCACATGCAGGGTCAGCCAGGTAAATCAGTCCGTAGAATAGTCAGGATAAACCGAGTCAAAACACAGGAGCGGGCAGAATAGTCAGGACAAGCCGGGTCAATCACAGGAGCGGGTAGAATAGTCAGGGCAAGCCGGGTCAATCACAGGGGCAGGCAGCGTAGTCAGGGTCAAAAACAGGGTCACAAAACGGGTGCAGGAGTTCAGGATCACAGGAAGACCTTGCGGCAATTGGTGACAGTGCAGGGCATCTTTAAATAGTGCGCCCTGCACTGTCATTGGCTGGCTAGGACGCGCCCCCGGCTGTCATTGGACGCCTGAGGCGTGCCCGCGGCTCTCTACTGCACATGCGCGGCTCCCTGTCAGCCGCGGCTCGCCGGGACCTAGTGCCCGTGTCCCGGCGCGATCCGCCGCCAGTGCGCATGCACGGGGGACGGCGTCGTGACACAAGAGTCCGGAGCCGCGATCCCTGACACCAGGCCTCTTTTTGCTACTCGGCACTGCACTAATTCAACTGATAATTGCGCGGTCATGCAATGCTGCACCCAAACGAAATTTACGTCCTTTTTTTCACACAAATAGAGCTTTCTTTCGGTGGTTTTTGATCATCTGTGCGCTTTTTATTTTTCACGCTATAAACATAAAAAGGCCAAAAATTTTGAAGAAAAACAATATTTTCTACTTTCAGCTATAAAAAATATATAGTAAACTCAAAGTTGGATATAAATTTAGGCCAAAATGTATTCTGCTACATGTTTTTGGTAAAAAAAATCCCAATAAGTGTATATTGATTGCTTTGTGTGGAAGTTATAGCGTTTACAAACTATGGTATAAATACTGCAACTTACGCCATTTTTCTGCTATACAGCGCTGCGCTAGTTTAACGGACAATTGCGCGGTCATGCAATATGGTACATAAATTAAATTGACATCCTTTTTTTCTCCACAAATTGAGCTTTCTTTCGGTGGTATTTGATCGCCTGTGCGGTTTTTATTTTTTGCGCTATAAATAAAAAGTGACGAGCAGCTGTGACCCGGCGACTGACATCTGCGGCGATGATCCACAGGACAGATAGGGCGGTGGCGCGCCTCGCGCGTGCCCCCTATTTGTTTACAAAACACACGTCTTAAAACGTGGTTTTGCCTGCGAGTGCCGCCCTACCGCCGTATATGTACAGTGGCTGGGCGGCATGTAGTTAATGAATAATTAGACTCACCTGTAGTTGAATTCTTGTTAATTAGGATTTTGTTTTCTAAAATCTAGCTTTGATCGTAAAGCTGGCCATACACGTGTAGATTTTCGGATGAGAATATTTGTACAAAAAGTCATACAAAAATTCTTTGAACATTCGGTGAATGGACAAATGTCGTTTAAAAATTGTATTTTGCTTTTAACATTTGAGTTTAAAATGAATGTAATTTCTGAACGATAACTACGTATATTGGCCGAAAATTAATTTGATCGAGAAAAGTTTTCATTCCTGCCCCTTCGAATTTTCCTGTCACTGCTGTTGAAAACAAACATCGATTTGACCCCACTAACGATTAGAAAATCAAACGAATATTCTTGAAATTAAAATTCTTGAATGAAAATCTATACTTGTATGGCCAGCCTATCAGTCGGGTGTATTCATTTTTGCAACATGGTCATGGGCAGGGGATCTATTTTACTTTTTTTCTTGTTATCATTAACAAATTCCATACAAATTACTTAGTACCACAAAATGATATTTGGTTCTGTTTTCTCTAAAAGGGGCATTACTGGTAGGTGGGTAGACGGTGGAAACAAAGGGTTTGATTTACTAAAGGCAATTAGACTGTGCACTTTGCAAGTGCAGTTGCTCCAGAGCTCAGTAAATGAGCAGAAGCTCTGCTGACTTTCATCATCCAATCATGTGCAAGCAAAAATGCTTTTTTTTTTTTTAATTTTCCTTGCATGTGATTGGGTATTCTTGGCAAAGGGAAGCTTTACCTCATTTACTAAGCTCTGGAGCAACTGCACTTGCAGAGTGCAACTGCACTTTGCAAAGTGCACAGTCTAATTGCCTTTAGTAAATCAACCCAAAAGATGGTGCTCAGAGATGGGTAGGGGGTGGAGACAAAGGGTGATTCAGAGGGGGGGGGGGGGGGGAGTACCTGCACCTCTTCTCTGAGAAAAAAAAAAGCCCTGGACAGGGGTCCTAACATTTTCCTGCTGTGTCCAAAATTAAAACAAAAAAACAAAATTACCTAGAGTTCTACTTTTATCTACTGGATTTCCTGCTTCATCAGAATCTAACAAGACTAATCACACCCTATTGTGTGTACAGAAGCTGTGAAACCCCAGTGGCTAAATGGTTAGCCCTTCCACTTGGCAGTACTAGGGTTGTTGGTTCAAATCCCAACCACAGCATCACCTCCCTGGAGTTCACATGTTCTCCCTGTGCCTACGTGGGTTTCCTCTGGGTACCCTGGTTTCTTCCAACACTCCAAAGACATGCTGGTAGGTTAATTGGATCCTGTCTAAATTGGCCCTAGTATATGTATGAATGTGAGTTAGGAACCTTAGATTGAACACCATTTGAGGTTAAGGGACTGATGTGAATGTACAATCTATATGTAAAACACTACATAAATTTACAGTGCTATATAAGTATCTGAAAGAAATAAAAGCCTATTCACATATAGTTACATAGTTAGTCTGGCTGAAAAGAGACAAAAGTTCAACCTTTAAAAAAAAAATAAAGTTATAATCCTATACCCACAGTTGATCCAGAGGAAGGCAAAAAAACCCCAGCAAAGCATGATCCAATTTGCTCCTGCAGGGAAAAAAATTCCTTCCTGATCCCCTGAGAGGCGATCGGATATTGCCTGGATCAACTTTACCTATAAATGTTTGTATCCAGTTATATTCTGTGTATCTAAGAAAGAATCCAGGACTTTTTTGAAGCAATCTACTGAGGTGGCCAGAACTAACTCTTGAGGGAGTCTATTCCACATTTTCACAGCTCTCACATTTTTCTGTTAGTCAAACACATACATTTTACTGCAAGAAAATGCATTTCAAGTTGAAATATTCTTCTGTCCTATGTGGCTGGTTCACTTCTATGCTCTGCAGTTTTGTGTATTTGTAAAAGGAAATAATAAGGGCTCATTCACACCTGTGCGATAGGGACCTGGGGGGAGGACGTCAGTGCTAAATGGGAATTTATGTAATGGTTTCACTAAAAAAACACAAGGCTTATTTTGCTTCTGCTGATTTTCTATTTAATTTTTTTGTGGCTTTCCAAAGTTGTGATCTGAAGGAGCACTTTGCCAGTCTGGGCTATTTTGATATCTCATGCACTGTTGCTCATTCTTTGTTTTTTAGGGTCATGTGTTCCTGTAAGCTGCACAGTGGTGGTATCACTGCACTTTTGGCTTTGTCCTAATGGGATTCATTTTTTTGCAGCTATACTGTACCAATCAAATATAAGGACTTGTCTTCATGATTACACTTTATTTGTGGATTTGTCTTCACCTTATTTACTATTCATTAATTGTAGAGTGGTCATCACTTGTACAGTATATATAATTTGCATACTATATGGAATGTTTCATTTTTGATATATCATACAGTTCATGAGTGGGATTTATTTTTTTAAGCTTTTATATGGTTTTAATTTTCATCATCAATTTTTAATGTACATTTAATATTATATAAATTAGTGGTTGTGTGTTATTTACAACACTGTAATTTTCTGTTTATGCATCACATGGTTTACTTTTTGCACATCTAATTTTATATTATATACTGTACATTGGTGTCACTGAACTATATGGGGGGGGGGGGACCTTGTTATTCAAGTCTGGCCATTTAAAGGGCTGATAAGCAATCTATTGCCAAACACAAGGTATGGGAAGCCATGTGAGGCAAATATCAATGCAAAAAAAAACAAAACAACATACACCAAGAAGACAGCCTTCTCATGCAGCTTCAAGTGCAGCATGAAAAAGCACAAATCATTTAAATTATAGACTTGAGGTGCATTAAAACTGTATGTGGTTTTATTGAAAAGTACAATTTGTATGGACAGCCTCAGCAATCAAGCACCCTGGCAACACATATTTGGCTGTGTAAATGTTTTTTTTTCTTACAATTAGATTGACATACAGCAGATGGTAGTGTTATCAGCAACATATGCTTATTTGTTTAGCAGGGACAGGCCCACTTTGACTGGCAGATAGAAAATGGCTAGTAGTTCAATGAGGCTCCCCCTGTACTTGTTCATGCAAAATTGTCCTGCCACTGGCCAATTTCTGACAAACTCTTATTAAGAATTAAGAGACTGCAGATGATACAGCTGTGTAAAATTGACCAGCAGCAGGACATTTTTAATGAGGGAACATTTCGGCAGAAATGTACTAGAGACAAAAAAGCAAAGCCTGGTGTTTTACCAGAAAATTGAAAAGTCTGCAGATGACACAGCAGTGTATAAATGGTCGGCAGAAGGCAATTTTTATGATCAAGAATAAATCTAAAAGTACTAGAGACAAATTGCATAGGCAGCATAAAACTGGCCAGCAGCAGGACAGTCTTAATCAAAGATTATAGCCTAGCTGGTGTGTGCCTAACTTTTACCTAATACATCATTTTTACTATGGGGATAAAGGGGTATATGTAAGTGTTATGATTGTGGTGGTTGGTGGAAGGTGGTTTAGATGAATTTGCACTTCATTTTTTCCTTTAAAACTATGCAGTGGTGTGCTGTGAACCAGTAACAAGTAAATGCTGCCTTATCAACACAAAATAAAAAGCACAGAGATTGAGAGATACTAACTAAAATGTTTAGAAGCAGAAGTCAGCAATGGCAGCCTACATGTTCCCTCACTGCAAATCCTTTAAGCCCTTCTAGCAGGAACAACATGAGTTTGCCTTCAAGGCCAGGTAAATGGGGAAGAGAAGGGGTGGGGGATAAAACTGGAATCATTAGTGGGGAAATCTAGAGTAATCAATGTAAATCTCCTAGATTGTAAGCTCGAAAGAGCAGGGCCCTCAATCCCCTCATGTTTTGCATTGTATTGGTATTGTTCTGTCACATGTTCCGTCCCCCTTTGTAATGTACAGCGCTGAGCGAACTATTGGCGCTTTATAAATAATGTATAATAATAATAATGTAAGAGAAGCCCAGTTATGGATTCAACACACCAGCATCCACCTATAATGGCTATATTCTTTATGTTCTTTAAACATAAAAAACAGTAGTTTACGTTATAGCTTAGGTAAACTAAGTACATTTTCTTAACTAACTTTAAAAATGTAGACATATATAAGTTCCTGGAGTAAAAAAACTGAGATATGTCAGTTAAGATTTTATTTGGAATTTACAAAGTTTGCACAGAAGAATAGAACTAAAAGCAGAACCAGCCCCCACCCCCTGCATCAAACAATGATATAAAAATTAGATACATCCATGTTGTAGAATTTGTTATAACAGAGTTGTTTTTACCTAGCAAAACAATTACAACACAGAATTATATATCATCACATATAAACTCTAATGAGGATAAAAGCAATTATGCATGGCTACTTTTATCACATATGCCAATAGCAATGCAATGTATACAGGCACTGTATGTCTGTGAGCAAATGAGGGGATGAACCAGAAACAATTCAGAACATGTCCAGAATAGAGTTTGTTCTTGTTCTGTTTAAAAACAATACAATGGGAACATCTGAGAAACAGGATTAGACCATAACTGATACACTTTACTGTGATAGATATACTGTACATTTTTAGCAGTAAAAGTAGTTTCTGAACTAGGCAGTCATATAGACCCTAATAATTTATTTATAGGCCATAGTAAGATGGGCCATACAGAGGAAGTCTCCCCTTCCTTCTCTTAGGGAGATTCGGATGGGACATATTACACTGTTCAACAGGTAAAAAGTTTTGGGCATAGAATTAGCTAATCTTACATAATTTTGGGGTGCTGAAAACTAAAATGACCCTAAAAACTGTTGATTGGCTCTAGTTTCCATGATATATTCACCCATCTAATGACGTAAGCCATTCAAAATTATGATGCAACTGCAGCTGCATATTGCGCAATTGATACTGGTGACCAATAGAAAATTGCATGTATACTGAGATGATGCAATATTAGCCTTTAATTGCATCACTTCACTGTATAAAAGCTGCAGTATCTGTAGCTGATTGTAGTTCGACAGCGTCTTTACATTTCGTTTTATACTTATATAGGCTACTCAGTAATGCCTCGAACTTGTGTGAATAAAGCAGATAATTTCTGCTATATCTGCGGTGAAATAACTTTTATCTCACAAAAAAGGAGGATAACAGGAATGATTAAGAAAGCCTACAACTTGTATTTTGGCTGCAAGATAGGAGACCAGGACAAGAGCTGGGCACCACATATATGCTGCAATTCTTGTGGGACGGCACTGGAGCAATGGTTGAATGGAAAAAAGGCATCTATGCCTTTCGCTGTGCCAATGATTTGGAGAGAGCCAACAGATCATGTTAGTAATTGTTACTTTTGTATGGTGCCTCCAATTGTAAAAGGGCTAAATAAGAAGAAAAAGTTATCTGTGCACTATCAAAATATTCCATCGGCAATACGTCCAGTTCCTCATGGAGAGGGGCTACCAATTCCTAAAGCACCAGAATCCTTCGTGGTTGAGTCAAGTGAGGAAGAACCTGAAGCGTGTAGTCACGTGCAGTTGTAAGAGATAGCCCTTTCCTCGAATACAAGAGAAAAGCCAAGAGAAGCAAAACCGACACAAACTGAAGACAAAACTAGTGAGAATCCTAAGTATTAAAATGATTCAACTTAGCTTATGGCTATAATTTTTCTTGGTAATCCTATGCAATATATTATGCCATTTAGGCTTTGTTATGTAGTCAATATCACTTGCTTTATATTTGTGGAAAGACATCTATCTATATAATTATTGTGCATTATGTAGTCATTACGCCTATAGTAGAAAACTTTCCGTTTACAGAAAAACTAGAGCCAATTGACAAATTTCATTGTTATATTTGAACTCAGAATGTGAAATTCATTAAGAAATGCATCCTTTTGTTTCCAAAACTGGCAAAAAATAAAAATTTGTTGAACAGTGTATTAGCAACAATAAGTTGTAAAGACATATGGATACCCCAAGACTTATAGTGCAAAAAGATACAGCAATATACATTATATTGCCAAAAGTATTGTGACATCTGCCTTTACATGCACATGAACTTTAATGACATTCCAGCCTTAGTCCATAGGGTTCAATAATGAGTTGGCCCACTCTTTGCAGCTATAACAGCTTCAACTCTTCTGGGAAGACTGTCTACAAGGTTTAGGAGTGTGTCTATGGGAATGTTTGACCATTCTTCCAAAAGTGCATTTGTGAGGTCAGGCACTGATGGCTCGCAGTCTCCACTCTAATTCATCCCAAAGGTGTTCTATCAGGTTGAGGTCAGGACTCTGTGCAGACCAGTCAAGTTCCTCCACCCCAAACTCACTCATCCATGTCTTCACGGACCTTGCTTTGTGCATTGGTGCACAGTCATGTTGGAACAGGAAGGGGACATCCCCAAACTGTTCCCACAAAGTTGGAAGCATGAAATTGTCCAAAATGTCTTGGCATGCCAAAGCCTTAAAAGTTCCCTTCACTGGAACTAAGGGGCCAAGCCCAACCCCTGAAAAACCACCCCACACCATAATCCCCCCTCCACCAAGCTTTAAACTTCAATGCAGTCAGGCAAGAACCATTCTCTTGGCAACCGCCAAACCTAGACACGGCCATCAGATTGCCAGACAGAGTAGTGTGATTTTTCCCTCCAGAGAACGTCTCCACTGCTCTAGAGTTCAGTGGCGGCGTGCTTTACACCAATGCATCCGATGCTTTGCATTGCAGTTGGTGATGTAAGGTTTGGATGCAGCTGCTCAGCCATGGAAACCCATTCCAGGAAGCTCTCTACACACTGTTGTTGTGCTAATCTGAAGGCCACATGAAGTTTGGAGTTCTTTAGCTACCAACTCTTCAGACAGTTGGCGACTTCTGAGCACTATGCACTCCAGCATGTGCTGACCCCGCTCTGTCATTTTACATGGCCTGTTGCTGTTGTTCCCAGTTGCTTCCACTTTGTTATAATCCCACTAACAGTTGACTGTGGAGTATTTAGAGGCAAGGAAATTTCACGGATGGACTTATTGCACAGATGGCAACCTATCACAGTACCACACTTGAATCCAGTGAGCTCCTGAGAGTGACCCATTCTTTCACAAATGTTTGTAGAAGCAGTCTGCATGTTTAGGTGTTTGATTTTATACACCTGTGGTTATGGAGGTAATTGGAACATCTGAATCCGATGATTTGGAGGGGTGTACCAATACTTTTGGCAACATAGTGTATGTCCAGATGTTTGGTTATTTACTCTGTCACAATTTATGTATGTTTCATGAGTTTTCTTTTTGCAAAAGTGCAGTGCTGTCCTGTGAGCTTGCTTTTAGTCTTCCCTTTTGTATCACACTGTAGAAATACTGAAATAGGAAGAGATACCCTGATCGCCGCACAACTCGTCCCAAGTGGTTAGCAGGTAAAAGCAGCCTTAGCTCGATTTAACGAAGCCATGCCCCCAACATGTTTTGCCGAACCTCTGGGGCTTAATCATTTGTAATTAATTATTTAATTAATCTTTTGTATCAGCTATACATGGAACAAAATCATGTTTACGGATGAGAACCTTTATGGAAAATCTTCCAGTTCAGAAGGTACACAAATGACTTTATTGAGAGGTGATAGAAGCTTAAGCAATTTTCAAGCAATCATCTGTAATTTGTTCTTTATTTTTTATAAGCCAGTACAATATTTTTTTTATTAATTATTCCTAAATTTGGTTCATTTTTAAATTAGAACATGTCATGTAGCCATTAGCATTTTAAACTGTAGATCTGATTTTCAAAGACCAATATATTCTACTAATATTAAAGAGTTACTAAACCCAGGACCCTGCATTCACTATATCTGGTCTCCCACAGTACACACAACATGGAAATGTAATCATTTTAGTAAATATAAACTGCTCAATACCTTTTCTCATCAGCAGTTAGAGCAGTCTTGTGACTTCTATCAGTGTCCAGCTGAGCACTGTTTAAAACATGTATGAGGAGTTTTCATTCTGCTCTAGGCGTATGGAGAACCCCTGACCTCTCTCTGGACAGTACTGATTGGACCTGTGCAGATCACATGTACTCTCCTAAGAAAAAAAAACTCTCTAGCAATACACGCCAGACTGAGCATGTGCAGAGTGACTCCACACGATATTTCTTATCAGGAGATAAGAGGGGGACACTGGAAGAAGGGGAGGATCAGAGAAGACAGGATCAAACAGTCTTTTTACACAATGCAGATGATTAATCCCTTAGGTTCCACAATGAGTATAACAAGCATGCTTTACTGCTGTGCGGGCGAGCCATGTGTGCCCAGGTGGATGACTGGAAGAATGCGAAGATTATTTATGAATTTTCTGCTACGGACATCGATGGCAATGCAGTTTCCCTGGAGAAATACAGGGGCTATGTCTGTATCATTGTCAATGTAGCATCTAAATGAAGAAAAACACCTGTAAACTACACTCAGCTTGCAGAAATTCACGCCAATTATGCTGAGAAAGGTTTACGTATCCTCGGATTTCCCTGCAATCAGTTTGGAAAGCAGGAACCTGGGGATGAAGCTCAAATTAAAGACTTTTGCCGCATCCTACAATGTAAAATTCAATCATTTTAGTAAATATAAAACTGCTCAATACCTTTTCTCATCAGCAGTTAGAGCAGTCTTGTGACTTCTATCAGTGTCCAGCTGAGCACTGTTTAAAACATGTATGAGGAGTTTTCATTCTGCTCTAGGTGTATGGAGAACCCCTGACCTCTCTCTGGACAGTACTGATTGGACCTGTGCAGATCACATGTACTCTCCTAAGAAAAAAAAAACTCTCTAGCAATACACACCAGACTGAGCATGTGCAGAGTGACTCCACACGATATTTCTTATCAGGAGATAAGAGGGGGACACTGGATGAAGGGGAGGATCAGAGAAGACAGGATCAAACAGTCTTTTTACACAATGCAGATGATTAACCCCTTAGGTTCCACAATGAGTATAACAAGCATGCTTTACTGCATATACAGACTGATTTTACTGTTGTGGGTTAGTAACACTTTAATGTCACCAAAGTATGACACTGAATGCTTACATATCCTGCTTCAATTTTTTACCCTTTGTTGATTCTATGTTGATGTACTGATTGCTACTTCCTTTCGATCTTTCACATGTATAGAGAACAAGGAAACGCTGTTTCACAGATTGGTAGGTAATATTGTAACCATTTCTGGCCCTGGAATTTACAATAAAATACACTTATACTTAAAGTGTAATTGAACATTGGAAGCCAATATGGGATAATACCTACTACTGCACTTGTGTTCTTATGCAAATAGCATAACTTAAAAGAAAATGGCTGCTTATGTTTTACTTGTCTTTTCTAAAAACTCCAGACTTTCCTGTATGTACTGTTCTGGTAGATCTCATTATTAGATGTATACTAAATTTGAACACTGTCAGTCTTAACAAAAGTAATAGAGATCTAGAAGCTGGACTTCTGCATGTTCAGTATGTTAATGAGGGGAAACTCAGTATGTCCCACTCTTTGTCAGTGGGGACAGACTTGAGTTTCCTCTCATTTAAAATTGTTTAGAGTAGCTGTCTGTCTGTCTGTCTGTCTGTCTGTCTGAAGCTTGCTCTAAACAATTGCCTAGAAAGTTAAGAAAGATTTTTTTGTTTTTAGGTATGCTGTGTCAGAGGCGTCCCTAGGGTTGTCACCCCTCCAGAGAGGAAAGAGTGGTGCCCGTGTAGCGGTAAAATTAGTATTCCATGAAAATATGTATCCCCTGAAGCAACTGCGCATGTGTCGGTTTCAGGCCGAAGAAGCCGATCTCCGACTTTAGGACAGAGCTGCCACAGTTAACCCCTTACAGGCTGCAAGCTGCTGAAGCTGATCCCGCCGATCACTATGGGTTGCAAGATCAGTTAACCCCGGATCACTATGGGTTGCAAGATCAGTTAACCTATACGGGGTTAACTGATCTTGCAACCCATAGTGATCCACGGGATCAGCTTCAGCAGTTTACAGCCTGTAAGGGGTTAACTGTGGCAGCTTTGTGCTAAAGTCGGAGGTTGGCAATTGGCTTCTTTGGCCTGAAACCGGCACATGTGCAGTTGCTTCAGGGGATACATATCTTCACGGGATACTCATTTTACTGCTACACTGGGGGCAGCTGTTACTGTTCTGGGAATCCAGGATCACCCCAACTGGCCAGGACCTTCACAGGGCCCAGTGGCTCTACTGGCATCCTGCTCCTGCACCCCCTGTGATGGTGTCACCCGATGCGGCCCCCACCCCCCACACCCGCCTAGGGACGCCACTGTTGTGAGCTGTGTGAATGGGAACACAAAACAAATAGTGTTCCCAACTGTAACTGCAAAAGTGGACATACACTTTAAAGGGAGGTTTTGGATGGGAGGTAGTCTTTAGGAGGAATGATATAAGTTAATTTGCCTATAGATTCAGGCTTGGCCTACATACCACTGGCAAAATTCTATGTGAACCAAACTTTTCAACTTTCACTTTGTACGGTGCTCTGCAGACTTCAGCAACAAATGCTCCCTTTTATGGCTTGTGTGTACTGAACTTAATACTTATGCAAATGCTGGTTACATGTAGATATGAACAGAAATGTGGGTTATAAAACATATTTGACATACTTAAAGAAATAAAATCAAGAGCACTATTTGTGAAGAAATATGTTATTCAGGATGCAGCAAATCCCTTGATCAAGAGAAAATCTCAACTTTTTTACAGTAGTACACAGGAAGGAAGGAAAAAGTAGAAATATTGCCCAGCAAACTAGTCATTTATTCATTCACATTCTAGCCTACACTTGGAAAATTATGCTGGAACTACAAATGTTTTCAACACCTTCCCTGCTCTCATAATATATATATATATTTTATAAAGAAGTTGCTTTTGTGACATAAATGTGTACAATTCACATTAATGTCATTATCTGCAACCACATTCTTTTGCAACCATGTTGGGATAAAGCTGAAGCTTAATGCCATTCTCGTGTGCTACCATAAGCCATTGTTCTTGATATTGTACAGGGACACAGCACGGAGGTCGGTCAAGGACAGACTGCCTTCTCTCTTGAAGTTGGATAAGCAGAATAACATGCGCCTGATAGTCACTTTGAGTGGTCTGTGGAAAACGGCATGGTCCCACACAGTTATTTATGTTGATTTCTTCAGGAAAATGAATATCCTTGTATTCTGCGTAAGGTTTTAAGTTGATGGTAAGCTCTTGCAAGCGACAATAAGGCTTTAGATCTGCTCCCCGGTTTTGGCGAGAAAGTTTTTTGTGGTCCTGCCAATAAGCTCGAACTGTCTGTAACATTTTAAGAAGCATCAGAGAATGTAGTTTCCTATGCTTACTTTCAGCCAACTGTGGTACTTTCTCCTCTCCCCCATGCAAATAACTAATGTTAAAATAACCATAGGAAGAATTTAAAAGTTTCTGAAGAATTTGAATATGCTCAGCAGTTGAGAGAATTTCCTTCAAGTCTTCTAGTACCACTTGCATCTTTTCTGTTATCTTTTCTAGCAATGTTCCATTCAAGCTACCTTGAATTCTGCTAGCCAGTACATCTTTGCTGCCAGGTAAAAATAGAAGAACAAGAGGTTCCTGAGATTCGACCAACCATTCCAAAGCCTCAGTTTCTGTAACATTGAAAAGCTGAGGTCGAAGGTCACCAGCACTGTCATCATCAGGATCAAGTGGAAGATGAATAGTAGAAGATGCTTTTCCATTAGATGCCATCAAAAGTGTTGAGAAGTGAGACAGTGTTTCTAAAAATTCGTCCTTTTTCTTAGATGGAACCACTATTTGATTAGACTGCATCCTGCAAATATAACATAGTATTTAGTATTAGTCACACAGGAGATATTTGCTTCGTGAGCAGTACATAGGAAGGGGTTAGGATCTCAGTGACTGTACACTGCAGTAAAATGGCAATTTTTGGAAGCATGCTGACCCCTAAAAGATGTCTGGTTTACATTTTACAGTATAATACTGTAACTATGGATCACGGGCCCCCCTAGGAAAATTATTAGGTGGTCCTATGCTTCTCTAATTGGAATTCTGTTTGCTTTCATAGCAATCATAAGCTCCAAAGAGCAGGGCCCTCCTAACCCTCTTGTATTGAACTGTATTGTTGCTGTGTTGTCTCCCTTTATTTTGTAAAGCGCTGAGCAAACTGTTGGAGCTATATAAATCCTGTATAATAATAATCATATAGCATATAGTCGTATAGTCAACATGATGACGTAATTTCCGGTATGGCGACAATCACCATCATCTTTGTTTATCCTATGTGTCATGTCTTATGAGGGTTCATAGCCCTGGATTTGTATGTGAGTGTGGTTTTATTATTTATTTGTCTGTGAAATAAAAATTGGTTGCGCTATGAGAAGCTCCTCTCTTTACATTTGAGCACATTCCTGAGTTGGATACTGTCTGGAGGAGATGCCCAACAGCCCTGATATGTAGAGGAGGTGATGCCCGCCAGCCTTGACATACAGAGGATTGAGGATTTGGATTGAATGCTTTTCTGACCGATTGGACAATTCGTGGAGGTGAGCGTACAGAAGGATCTCCTATCACTTTTTTATGTTTAGTGGGACTTTTCACTGCCATGTGGGACTGTCATTTTTTTACTGATCACTGTGTTATATTGTGTGAGTATAACCTGCACAGAGGACTAATCAATTAGACTGGCTGCTGCTAGCAAAATCACAAATGTGTACTGTGAACAAATGTGAGTGCAAGCAGAAAAATTGCTGTGCTGCCTCTCCCAAAAACTACTTTAAATAATTAATAAATGAATGAATGAACTCCTACTGCACAAAGAGTCCCCACAAATGTACATGTGCTATAATGCCCCGTGGGCTGGCAATTATATCCCTCTTCCCCAGTGACTAAATCCTAAATAAACCAATATGTAAATACAAGGTGCTTAAACGACAAAAATAGCACATATACAATGCCATGAAACTGTGTATACTGTATATATATATATATATATATATATATACAGTGAAGGAAATAAGTATTTGATCCCCTGCTGATTTTGAATATTTGCCCACTCACAAAGAAATGATCAGTCTAAAAATCGAATGGTAGGTGTATTGTAACACTGAGAGACAGAATAGCAACAAAAAATTCAAAAGAAATGCATGTCTAACAAATGATGCACTGATTTGCATGTTCATGATGGAAATAAGTATTTGATCCCCTATCATTCAGCAGGATTTCTGGCTACCAGGTGACTTTCATACAGGTAACAAGCTGAGATTAGAAGCAGTCTCTTAAAGGGAGTGCTGCTAATCTCATTTTGTTACCTGTATAAAAAGACACCTGTCCACAGGAGCAATCAAATAATCAGATTCCAAACTCTCCACCATGGCAAAGACCAAAGAGCTGTCCAAGGATGTCAGGGACAAGATTGTAGACCTACACAAGGCTGGACTGGGTTACCAAACTATCGCCAAGCAGCCTGGTGAGAAGGTGACAACAGTTGGTGCAATCATTCACAAATTGAAGAAACACAAAACAACTGTCAGTCTCCCTAGGTCTGGTGCATCATGCAAGATCTCACCTTGTGAAGTGTCAATGATCGTGAGAACAGTGAGCAATCATCCCAAAACTACACGTGAGGATCTTGCCAATAATCTCCAGGCAGCTGGGACCACAGTCACCAAGAAAACAATTGGTAACACACTACGCCGACAAGAATTGAAATCCTGCAGTGCCCGCAAGGTCCCTCTGCTCAAGAAAGCACATGTCCAGGCCTGCCTGAAGTTTGCCACTGAACATCTGAATGATGCAGAGGAGGACTGGTTGAAAGTGTTGTGGTCAGACGAGACCAAAATCAAGCTCTTTGGCATCAACTCAACTCGCCGTGTTTGGAGGAGGAGGAATGCTGCCTATGACCCCAAGAACACCATACCGACTGTCAAACATGGTGGTGGAAACATTCTGCTTTGGGGGTGTGTTTCTGCTAAGGGGTAGGACAACTGCACCACATCAAAGGGACGATAGACTGGGCAATGTACCGTCAAATCTTGGGTGTGAACCTTCTTCCCTCAGCCAGGGCATTGAAAATGAGTCGTGGATGGGTGTTCCAGCATGACAATGACCCAAAACACATGGCCAAGGCAATAAAGGTGTGGTTCAAGAAGAAGCACATTAAGGTCCTGGAGTTGCCTAGACAGTCTCCAAACCTTAATCCGATTGAAAATCTGTGGAGGGAGCTGAAAGTTTGAGTTGCCAAATGTCAGCCACCAAACCTTAATTACTTGGAGAGGATCTGCCAAGAAGAGTGGGCCAAAATCCCTCCTGAGATGTGTGCAAACCTGGTGGTCAATCACAGGAAACGTCTGACCTCTGTGATTGCCAACAAGGGATTTGCCACCAAGTACTAAGTCATGTTTTGTGCAGGGGATCAAATACTTATTTCCCTCATGAACATGCAAATCAGTTTATAATTTGTTAGACATGCATTTCTTTTGAAACAATACACCTACCATTCGATTTTTAGACTGACCATTTCTTTGTGAGTGGGCAAACATTCAAAATCAGCAGGGGATCAAATACTTATTTCCCTCACTGTGTGTATATATATATATATAGTCCCAATAATGTGCAAACATATAAAAGTTCCAAAACAACTGAAAGTTCCAAAAAAATCCAAAAGAAACCCCCATCTGCATCCAATGTGAATATTAAGTGTGATACATTAATAAATCTTCTTATCCATAGCAATTCTCTGTGCGTAGTGCTCCAATTAGTGCTCCCCCTCCACAGCCCCACTCACCACAGATAATTGACCACCTGGAATGGTAGGTCAAATATTGCATAAGATGTTGCAGTGCTCTTCTGCAGGAAAGTTGGCCATCTGTGTAGTCTTGACACCTCTATACACTGATGACAGACTCCATAGTGGATATTGCCATAGTGGACCATTCCAGGTGGTCAGTTATCTGTGGTGAGTGGGATCTGGAGGGGGAGCACTAATTGGAGCACTATGCACAGAGAATTTCTATGTATAAGAAGATTTATTACTGTATCACTTCATATACACACCGGATGCGGGTGGGGGTTTCTTTGGGATTTTTTTGGAAGTTTCAGTTGTTTTGGGACTGTGTTCTATTGTTCACTTTTTTTCATCTAAGGCATTATATTGAGATTTGTTCGCACAGCTGAGACTAGCAGGTCAGCCGGGTATTTATTGATTTACCTTCATGATCTTATTTATTTACATTATTCAGTTTGAACACATTTCTTATTGATTTCACAAACAAATACACTAATAGATTATTGTGTTTACAGTCTTTTGAGTAAGGCTCTGCTAGGCATTTATTATTTTTCAATTTAAATGGTTTGTCAGCTTTCTTATTACAATTGAGTCTAGATGGGTGGATTATTTAGTAGCAGCACTCCTCATTTGTTAATTGGCCAATTGAGTGTTAGGACACTTTTTGGTGCTTTCAGAATTTAGGGTGGGCATTGTTCCCTTGGCAGCGCATAAGACGTTTTATATTATTCATATAGAGATTCCCATACTGTGCATACAGTACTTCTTTCCAAATCTGTCTGCTAAATACTATTGTCCCCAGCATAAATCACTATATAACCAGATAGCTCTGACCCCCACAACCTAAACCTTATAGCATTCACATCTATGTGTTTAGTTACAGTAGATATAACATGTTTACACACCCCTGGTGTGTACTGACTCCTATTTAACATGATTTTGAATGTGATTGCTTAATTCTGAACACAGCTACATCCCAAGTTATAAGAGGGTGTGCCCTCTTGTGCAACCATATTATTTTAGTTTTTTAGTTTTACTTCCCTCCACCTAAAAAATTTCAGTTTGTTTTTCAATTGAGTTGTACAGTTTATAGGTCACATTAAAGGTGGAAAAAGTTCTGAAATTATTTATTTTTGTCGAATTTTTTTACATCACAGAAATCTGACATTTTAACAGGGGTGTGTAGACTTTTTATATCCACTGTACATCCTTGAGTGTGAACTGCATGAGGATTAAAGAGTCAGTAGAAACATCTTGGAGCCTGTATGACAGTATGTCTAACCAGACCCCACTAATAACAGTCTTCAGCATTTGGTGCAAATAGGCCTCATACCCACTGGACGCTATAAAAACACTAGTAGTGTTAGCTGTAAAAATTTTGTTCACGGTTTTTAGATTTTTTGCATTAGCGTTTTTAGCATTTTTCAACATTTGCGTCTTTTAGCAAAACTATACTCCTACACAAGCTTGAGGATCAAAAACGCTCATAAACACCATATAACAGTGTTTTTCAGCGTTAGAGCGTTTTTACAGCTTAACCGCTTAAGGCTCACCCACAGTACTTTTACTGCTGCAGGGCGGGCCCGCTACACAAAATCACGTATATATACGTGATTTTGCATGTCCGGGTAGGGGGCACGCACGAGGCGCTTGACCTCCCTACCCATGCCACCTATCGCGGCCCCTGGGTGTCAATCACCGGGTCCCAGCCGGTGATTACCCACCAGCACCCGGTGATTACCGGCAAACACCGACAGGGAGGAGGGCTGCATTGTTTACAAATGCAGCCCTCCTTCCTGTCAGTTTGGGCACACTGATCAAGATGGCTGAGGACAGCCATCCCGATCAGTGTGCTTACATTGAAGTACACACCCCCTGCTCCTAGTAAAACACTCCCATCACACAGTTAACCCTTTGATTGCCCCCCAAATGTTAACCCCTTCCTCCCCAGTCCCAAGAGTACAGTGTCAGTGCTTTTTTTTTTTGCACTGATCACTGTATTGGTGTCACTGGGGATGTCAGTGACACCAAATCAGTTCCCCCTCAGTGTAAAAATGCCCACCGCAGTCCTGCTTTAAGTCACTGATTGCCACCATAAGTCGCTGATCGTCGCCATTATTAGTATAAAAAAAATCCCAGTATCTATACTGCCATTTGTAAACGCTATAACTTTCACATAAACCAATTAATTTACACGTATTTGGATTTTTTTCAGCAAAGACATGTCGCAGAATACATTTTGTCCTAAATTTATGATTAAATTTGATTTAAACATTTTTTACTGGACATGTTTTATAGCAAAAAGTCCAAAATATAGTTTTTTTCTCAAAATTGTCGGTCTTTTTTTTTTTATAGCGCATAAAATAAAAAACGCACAGGCAATCACATACCACTGAAAGAAAGCTCAATTCGTGGAAAAAAGGATGTAAATTTAATTTGGGTGCAGCGTTGCATGACTGCGCAATTGTCAGTTAATGTAACGCAGTGTCGTAACACTAACGGCTTTTTTAACTGCTTCCTGACCTCCCTGTAGCAGAAAAACTGCTACAGGGCGGCACGGGTGTGCAAAATCATGCATATATACGTGAATTGCGCTCCCATGGTTTTTACGCCCCTCCCTGATAGCGTCAGATTGCCCGTCAGTACACCAGTCATCACATTTAACCCCTTGATTGCCAGGAACACGCTCATACACCATTGCTAGTATAGTGTCTGAACGGATCAATATCTTTGATCAGATCAGCACTATACCAGCGTTCACATTAGTATAGTGACTCCAAAAATGCAGCGGAATCAGCCCCGGCACCTGCCAGCACCTGCGTTTAGCCCCTACGCTTACCCCCCCCTTCTCCCCCACCAAGTGCAGTGTCAGTAGGTCACTGTCACCTAATACATTGCACACAAAACCGCAGTGTTCACAGAATCAACACCCGTACTTCCCCCATTCACTGCCCAACCTGGAATTCAGGTGGAAACAACAAATGTAATTAGATTTTTATGAGCTGTTTTCATGGAAGATCAGTATGCATTGATTGTGGAGCAAAGCAATTTTTATGCACAACAATTTATCGCAGTCAAATTCAAACCTTGCCAGGCCATTCGCATGGAAACTCATTGCAGTTTCCGAATTTAAATTTTTTGGGGGCCTAACCCTCAACATGGGCATTACTAAAAAAAATGAATAGTGGTTGTATTGGTCCACAGACCCGATTCATCATATGCCCGTGTTCTCTGCTGCCATGGCCAGGCATAGATATGAGAGTATATTGTGTTTTATGCATTTCAACGACAACACACTCTGTCGTCCTCAGGGTGACCCTGAATCTGACCGACTCCACAAAATTCGGCCCCTCGTAAATCACCTTAACCAAAAATTTGTAGAGATCTATACTCCCCAGCAAAACATCTGCGTTGATGAGTCCCTCATTAATTTTTCTGGTCGCCTTGCTTTCAAACAATTTCTCCTCAGCAAGCATGCCAGATATGGGGTCAAGATGTATAAGACTTGTGAGAGGGCAACATGCTATACATATAAGTTTCAGATTTACGAGGGAAAAGATAATCACGTGGAGCCCCCTGGATGCCCAGACTACATGGGGAGTAGTGACAAGATAGTTTGGGATTGGTGTCATCCTTTTTCCATATGTGGTACCACTTATACGTGGACAATTTTTATTCATGCGTGCCACTATTTAGACATTTGTACAATCTTGGAATTGGCGCATGTGGCACTGTGTGATCTAATGTGTGCCCACTATTAGAAGTGGGTGGATGCAGGGCGGTATATTCTAATGATGAGCATACCACACACTTTTTCTGGCAGAGATTTCTTCTCTTTTTTTTTATTCAGCCCACAGGCTGCATACAAAAGACAATAAGAGAACATAGCATATATACCCAAGAAGGACCAGCAACATACTGGTACATCACTGGACTTTGAATGGTTATACCAGGATGATGCCTACAGCTGCAGATATCATCCTGGTATCATTTTTTTCAGCCAGCGATCTTCTTTCATGTAAAAGATATCCTAGTGGCTAATTAGCTGCATGATTGCTTTTACAAGCAGCGGGAGATGATGCCCCCCCCCTCCCACGCTGCCTTCCACGGCCTTTTCAGGCAATCCCGTGCTTATCAGGGGAACCTGAGAATGCAGCCTGTTTTTCTGCCAACTGACCATAGATCTGATTGGAGACCGGAATGGTGCCAATCATATCTGTAGTCTAAGAGACCGGAAGCTACGATCATTTCATCACTTCAGTTTCGCAGGATATAAACAGTGCCATTTGTAAATTGCGAAACCGTCTGATTACACCGATCTTGGTGAGATTAGATAATGTAAGGGCAGAGGAGATATCTAGAGTCTGATAGACCCCAGATTTCTCAAAAAAGAATATATGACAATGCCCATTGAAGTTATAGGGGATATTTGCATTCCCTGTGATTAGCATTAAAAGTGATAAAAAAAAATAAAAATAAAAATGAAAGGGACAGTGTAAAACTAATGAAAAAAAATCAAAATAACTAAAAAAAAAGCACCCTCGACCCCCCTCCCGCATGCGCAAGCGTTGACCCTGTGTCTGTATGTAAACAGCGGTTGCACCATGCATGTGAGGTATCGCCGCAAACATCAGATCAAGGGCAGTGAGGCTTTTTAAGCGTTGCCTATCTATTTACTCAGCATACCATCATCTTTTATATTGTAGCAAATAATTGGCCAATATATTGTGTTTTTGTGCATTAAAAGTAAAAAAAGTGTATTTTTTTTTAAAAATTGGCGCTTGAAAAATCGCTGTGCAATAAAAAATTGCAGGACCCACCATTTTATTCACTAGGGTGTCTGCTTTAAAAAAATATAATGTTTGGGGGTTCAAAGTAATTTCCTACCAAAAATACTGATTTTTTTCATGTGAACAAAAAGTGTCAGAAAAGGCTTGGTCTTCAGGTGGTTAGAAGAGTGAATGATGTGTGGCATAAACTTCTAATGCTGGGAATAAAATGCCTCCACCCTCCAAAGCGACCCCTTTTTGGAAAGTAGACACCCCAAACTATTTGCTGAGAGGCATGTCGAATCAATAAAAGAATTAATTTTTTTTACCACAAGTTTTTGGAAAATAACATAAAACAAATACATTTTTTTTACACAAATTGTCCAATTAAATGATTTATTGCTCTCACATGCCATGGGTATATGTGGAATTGCTCCCCAAAATACATTCTGCTACTTCTCCCGAGTTTGGGGGTACCACATGTGAGAGACTTTTTGGCAGTCTAGCCAAGTACAGGACCCCAAAATCCAATAAGCACCTTCAGGCTTTTAAAGGGCTTTATTTCCTCATTACATTTCCTGACTACCTATCACAGTTTCGGAGGACGTTAAATGCCAAGATAGCACCAAACCCCCCCCCCAAATTACCCCTTTTTGGAAAGTAAGACACCCCAAGGAATTTGATAAGAAGCATGGTGAGTATTCTGCAGATCTCATTTGTTGCCACAAGTTTTTGGAAAATGAAGAAAGAAAACAAAAATAAAAACATTTTCTCTTTTATTATTTCAAAACCTTGTGAGAAAAAATTAGATCTGCAAAATACTCATCATGCCTCTTGTTAAATTCCTTGAGGTGTCTACTTTCCAAAAAGGGGTAATTTGGGGGGGGTGCTATCCTGGCATTTCTGGGCCTCTGAAACTGTGATAGGTAGTGAGGAAGTAAAATGAAGTAGTTACGCACCTTTAGGCTTTCAAAGTGGTCATTGGATTTCAGGCTCTTGTATGTGGCTAGGCTCCCAAAAAGTCTCACACACGTGGTATCCCCATACTTGGTAGAAGTAGCAGAATGTATTTTGGGGTGTAATTCCACAGATATCCATGGCTTGTGTGAGCAATATATAATTTAAATGAAAACCTTGTGTAAAAAAAAAAATGTTTTTGGCATTTTTCAGAAACTTGTGGAAAAAAAAAAGAATCTTCCATGGACTCAATCTGCCTCTCAGCAGATATCTTAGGGTGTCTACTTTCCGAAAAGGGGTAATTTGAGGGTGTTTGTACAATCCTGGTATTTTAGCACCTCAAGAAATGTGATCATTCAGAAAGTAAAAGCTGTGTAAATTCCATTATCTATACCATAGTTTGTAGACGCTATAACTTTCACACAAAGCAATCAATATACACTTATTGGGAATTTTTTTTACCAAAAACATGTAGTAGAATACATTTTGGCCTAAATTTATGGCGAAATTTGAGTTTTTTGGATATTTTTTATGACAGAAATGAAAAAATATTTTTTTTTCAAAACTTTTTTGTTTATAGCGGCAAAAATAAAAAGTTCACAGGTGATCAAATACCACTGAAAGAAAGGACGTAAATTTCATTTATGTACCATATTGCATGACCGCGCAATTGTCAGTTAAACTAGTGCAGCACTGTAAAGCACAAAATGGTGGAAATTGCAGTATCTATACCATAGTTTATAGACGCTGTAACTTTCACACAAAGCAATCAATATACACTTATTGGGTTTTTGTTTACCAAAACCATGTAGCAGAATACATTTTGGCTTACATTTATGACTAACCTTGAGTTTAATATATATTTTTTATAGCCAAAAGTAAAAAATATCACTTTTCTTAAAAATTTGTGTTTTTTTTTATTTATAGTGTAAAAAAAATACAAAGCGCACAGGTGATCAAATACCACCAAAAGAAAGCTCTATTTGTGTGAAAAAAAAGGATGTAAATTTCGTTTGGGTACAGCATTGTATGACCGCGCAATTATCAGTTGAGTGCAGCGCCGAATAACAAAAAGAGGCCTGGTCATTAAGGGGGGTAAATCCTCAGGAGGGCAAGTGGTTAAAGCAGCCTTGGAAACATGCCTAGCATGCTTGTCTGTTCACTCCCTACAAGGATACTGATAAGAGCAATTAGGAGCCACTAATCAATTCTTTCAAAGAATTTGTGTTGTAACTAAATTCCATGACACTTGTGAGCCACTGACCTGGAACAAGTATTTAGTTGAGATTTTCTACACTTCTCTGGCTCCATGCTTGTTCCAAGTACATCAGTAACTTGATAGAAAATTCAGGATCAGGTTGGATGACAGCCCCAGAGTCTATAACTTTAAAAACCAGCAAGCAATGGTAGCTCTTTTATTTTTTCCACACCAATTTAATTAAAAAAAACTAAGGTGGAACTCCAACCAAACAACTTAACGCCATATTGAAACACATATAACTGATTTGCGTTCCAAAATATTTCCAATTCTGCTCAGCCAATCCATCAGCACTACATGTTTCATCTGCCTGCTTACGATATAAAAGAACATAATCACATAGATTATCTTCCTGTATTTTGCTCCTCCTGCAATTTATGAAATGCCTCCTTTCCAGCTCTTGGTGCCAGCATCCATAGTATTTTAGAATATATTCAACAATGTTAACAAATACATAATATGTATTTATTGAGTTCTTCTATAAACACTGCAGAGAAAACTAATTGTGCTCCTGAATGTCTCCATCCTTCCTGAGCTGCCAATTGCCTGGCCCAAGTACTGTCACATGGCGCAGTTTTCGGAAACCTGATATTTGCATAGGCCTTTTGAGGGGCTTCAAAGACAACTATGACCATGTGATGCCTGCGCGCAGCATACCTATTATTTTTGTTTAATTAAGAAATAGCACAAGTTAATTTTAATCAAACTGATTACATTTCTTTTGAGATTATAGGCATTACTGTTGTTTATTTATTACAAGGGTGAACAAATTAATGCATTTAGAAGCTGATCAGTCCAACTTATGAACAGCAGACACTGGAAGGTTTAAAAAATAGGCATCAGTACTTATTTCTAGGTGCACTGGCTTCCCAGACAAACTTTTACCATTACTGATGTTTAAGCCAATACATAATAAACAAGCAAATTCATTATTTTGAATATTGAATCAATATTCAGTTTATCAGCAGCAAATATTTCTTTACAGAACAGCTTATAGACAGATGTATCTATGCTATAGTTACTTTGCTATGTAAGTATACAAATAAGGAGAACCCTGTGGTCTTACAAAATAACGTCACTAGAGAAAAAGATAATGGAGGCAATGGTCTTTTATACACACCTGGAACTTGGTCTTTTTCGATCAGACTGTATGATGGATGGATAGACTGCAGCCTGGGCATGATGGCCTACAATCATAAATATAACCGGTGTGATCTTGGTCAAACAATTTTCATCCATACCAAACAAGTACTGTTCTGATTCAGCAGCTGAAACTGTAAGTCCTGTCCACATAAGACATTGTAAGACAAAGTGAGTGAAGAAATATACATTCCATGGTATACAAGTCAATGTTTTCATATGTCAGAAGATAAAGTGCAGAAATGTGTCAAGATTGTCCTTAGCAATAAATATTAATGTTTCAAAACAGGTTGCAAATGGAAACAAAGATCTTATTCCTGTAGTAGATCTTGTGTATCAAAGTTCAGTACTTTTTACTGAACAAATAAATCTAATTTTAAACTATCATGGACCTATTAAGTAGAGAATATTATACATCACTAATTAAATAGACCATTGTGTTTATAACTACCACCATTCATCTAAGTATATTTTATTTTATAGCTAAAATCCAGTTATCTTAACTGCATGTAGATACAATTGTAAAAATAAATATTTCCATATTATCTAAAAGTAAGAGCTCTTTCACACTTGACTAATTCTAACTCTTGCCAAACACCCCTATAGCGTTTGACAAATGATAGACAGGCATTTGGGAAGCGTTTTTAACGCTCCGCAAACGCTCCCCAAATGCCCCATGCAAGGTTTTGAGGCGTGTTTGAGGCGTTTGCCAAGTGTTAAAACCACACCACAAATGCCTATAATGAAGTTAAATGGTATTAACGCTCCGCAACCATACAGCAACCGCACGACAAATGCTTGCCAAGCGTTTGTGGGGCGGCATCATAGACTTGAATGGGAGGCTTCAACTCCTCCTGACTGGACACGAGGCGTAAGTTTTGACGCGATGCTATTGCTTCAGTGTGAACAGCACTGTGTGCTGCCATGTGCAGAATTTTCATAGGTGTTTGAGAAGCGTTAAAAACGCTTCCCAAACGCCTGTCTGACGCCTGCTGACAAAGCTAGTGTGAACGTAGCCTAAATGTAACTTGACAAATTTTAAACAAATTGCACATCATCAGCTGTATCTCAAATGCACATCAAAAGCCAAAGTCTGCACAATATGTTAACCAATCAATGTGTATTTAAATCCAACAAATCTGATATATCACTAGATCACTATTGCAGTAATTATAAACTATTTGAATTCTGTTTTATAATATTACTAACCAAAAGGGTTCATGTTTGGTGGATTATAGGACTAATGGGTTTACAATCATGTTTATATATATATTGAAATATGACGCCCCAGTTAAGTTTATGTTGGATTGATGCTTCTGATGTTTTTCTTTCCTTTTTTTTTAATCATGAAATATAACATGACTATTTATAATTGTTCATTGTGGTAGAAATACAGTATACTATGAAATGGTTTGGGAAGATTAGGATATTTGATGGAACTATCAAATATCCTAATCAAATTATATATATAGCTCTGAAGAAGGGGGTTCGTCTCCCCGAAACGCATCAGCTTATTCCTAATTAGGGCACAGCATTGTATTGACTGCCATTGCGGACTACTTATTCTGCTTTTATTCTCCTTTGGTTTGTGAGTATATATCTATTTGATTATGTATTATTTATTTATTTATTTCAGGTACTTATATAGCGCCGTCAATTTACACAGCGCTTTACATATATATTGTACATTCACATCAGTCCCTAACCCTAAAGGGGTGTACAATCTAAGGTCCCTAACGTACATTCATACATATACATACTAGGGCCAAGTTAGACAGGATCCAATTAACCTACCAGTATGTCTTTGGAGTGTAGGAGGAAACCGGAGTACCCGGAGGAAACCCACACAGGCACAGGGAGAACATGCAAACTCCAGGCAGGTGGTGCCGTGGTTGGGATTCGAACCAACGACCCTAGTACTGCCAGGCGGAAGTGCTAACCATTTAGCCACTGTGCTGCCCCAATAAACACATGGTGTACCGCAGTAATGCATGATGGGAGTGCACCCTTGTTTGCTTTTGTTCATTTAATCCTATACAGATCTTTTCTGCAGGATCTTTGAGCAAGCATTGTTTATTTCCCACATTCAGATTAAGAAACAAAACAGTTACAACCTATATGCCTAAAACTGATTGATGGCTGTTGGGCAATTTAAAACCATTAGTACTAGTGCTTTAACATATAAGGGCCACTTATTATAATGGAAGAAAGAGGAGGACTTGATCTGTCTGTAACATCAATAAAACCTTAGCTGCATTTCATCTAGAATGGATTAAAAAGAGGGGTTATCTGATTTATGGCTCTAAAGGTACATTTCCTTATACTTATAACCAAAACAGCAGAAACCTATACATTATTAAGTTGAATATACAATAAACATTACAATCATTTACAATGTATACTATAAGCCTGCAAGTACATATATTTTAATGCCATTTATCTAAACAAAAAGCATAAACAATTTTATAGTGGAGGCAGATATTATAATTTAATTTCGAGATATAAGAAGACAACTTGATAAAAAAACAAGAATCTGTTCCAGGTAAATGTTAGTTTTTGGCGCAGTACAGTTCAATTTTCTTTAATTAACTACTTAACACTAAAAATAACTTTTAACAATTGAGGTGGACCTTACAGTATTTTTTGCAGCTGCTAAGGGTTTTACAGTAGACCCCCCCTCGTGTACACACGCACTCTTTACCCATTACATCATATATTTCTGGGGTTAAAAAAACTATTACTCAAAGTAAAAACAATATTTACTTTGGAATTCTGCTTCTGGCTGTCTCACCTAGGCTGAGGATCCCAAATCTCACAAGAAGGCACTCCTGTACAATGCAGGAATAGGATCCTTGACTTTCCCAGGATCCTGCTAATATACTTGGTGACATCACTCTCACCTAGGCAAAACAACTGGAAACTGGGGAACAAGAAACATTTTTTTTCCTCCATAATTATTTAAGATGGGAATTGGCTACTATAAAGCCCTTAATTGTTGTGGGTTGCGAGGTCTACTTTAGTTGAATCCTAATGTCTGACCCTGTTCCTATTTTTTTACCTTAACCCTTAGGCCAAACTATGAAATTGAACTACAACCTATAGCCTTTTTGAATTTTTGGTTACAGCAGGTAAGTGCTAACTTAACCTTTGACACCTTTTAAACTATAAGTCTTCATTCACACCTGAGCATTTTGTAGTGCAGAGCTCCAAAACGCTCAGGGGGGAAAAAAAATCAATATTACTCTATGTAGATGGTTCACATCTCCACTCCAATTCACCTGAAGTAGGACGCCTGAAGCTCAAAAAAGTTTTGGAGCTACTTTTGTAGCTCAAATTGGGCAGATATGCACGTTTTTGTCATGTTTTTATTCTTATAGAAAAGAATAGAAATGCTTAATTGGTGCGTTTTTACGCGATTTTCTGTTCAAATGAAAATATGTTTTAAAAAAAATAGTAATTATATATGAATAAATAAATGTAAAATAAATAATAATTAACCCTTAAACTTATAAAAATGGTTAGGGTTGTTCTTGTTTGTTTGTTTGGTTGTTGTTTGTTTATTTGTTTGTTTGGTTGTTGTTGGTTTGTTTGTTTGGTTGTTGTTTGGGTGTTCCGTTGTTGGTGTTGTTGTTTTGTTTGTTTGTTTGCTTGGTTGTTGTTGTTTGGTTTGTTTGGTTGTTGTTGTTGTTGGTTTTCAACTTTCTTAGGTTTTAGGGGGTTAAGGTTATGGGTTAATTATTATTAATTTATTATTACAAGTATTTAGTTATGATTATTTTTATTTATTTGTGTATTTTTTAAATGTATTATTATTAATAATAATAATTTAATATATTTTTAGGGGTTAGGGGGTTAAGGTTAGGGGTTGATTATTACTTATTTTTTTATTACATAGCATTTATATATGATTATTTTTATTTACTTGTGTATTTATTTAACAGTTATTTATTCATTTATTATTAATATTATTGTTATTATTATTATTATTATTATCATCAGCCTATCAAAAAATATTAAATAATAAAATAATTAATTTATAAATAGTAAAATAATAAATTATTAATATTAATAATAAAAATAATAATAATAACAATAAAAAAAGAAATAAAAGCAGATGGAAATGCTGAAGCAAAAACATGCAAAAATCACGGTAAAATATGCACAAAAACCCTAAAAAATGCTACGCTCAGATAGGAATGGAGCCTAAGTCTAATTTTGTTGAAAACAAAAGAATCCACACAAGTTAACTATTCACAAACATTTTACAGATGTATATCTTTCTTTCTGATAAAATTGCTGTTTTTTACAGTGCCTTTTATCAGAAACATTTCTAATTGGGTGGCTTACCCTTCATTAAATTAGTTGAGCAAATTCAATGCTGAATGGAAAAAAAGCTGGAGTGACTGCACTTAATATATAACAGCTATTGCATGGATTAAATTATATTTGACTTGTGGGCCTTACCATAATGTTAGTGTCCCATATATCTAGGTGCCTACATGTAATTTCTGATTATCTGTAAATCATTTTTTGAGCCCTGATTACTGAGGTGCTCTGATATGCAAGTAGCTAGCAGTTTCTGTGATCACCGGCTTTGATCCACCAAATCCCACCCTTCACTATTGGTTAATGAGACCACACAACATTGTGGTGGTCCAATCGTAATATGCAGAAGGTAAGAAAAGACAGGCCAGATCCAGTGACCAAAGGTGCTAATCTTGGTATTGATGACACATGGAGTGCTCAACAAGAAACTAAAATGATGTACAGATACAGTACTGTTGTACAAAATAGGCGTCACTTTGGTGTTAATACTCACAGGTATTACCTCTCCAGGAGCTTCCAAACACTAAAATATCAATATTAGTTGGACTAGCCTTTTAAAGTGCCCTTGTAAAGAAAGAAATATGGAAGCTGCCACTGTTGACTTTTTTTTTTTAAATATACAGACCCTGGGTTCATCACCCTAAATCTAATTTTACTACCTAGTATTCCACTGAACTGGAACAGGCATGCCAAACAGTAGCTTCCTTTCACTGACTAGCTAGATAGTGAGTAGGGATACAAATGTCTGCCCTGGACATTTTTAAAAACAAGCCAGCAAACAGGGTTTTTCCTCCTTTTTTTCATGTGCTTCCTTTAAACTGAAATCATAGCTTGTTATTCTTTTTGCTTCCTTACCCTCAGGATATTGTTTCATATGAAAGGAGATGTGGAGCTGTAGGTCCCCCGACTCAACACTCTTAACTGTTCCACTGAGTTTGAGAACAAGATAGCGAGTCTCTGGTGACATGCAGACAACCTATAAATACAGTGCTTTCATCAAAAGTTCAGCTTTGTCTTAACAAGCAAAAAATATTAAACAATAATAACCTGTTACAGTCATTATAATAACATCTTAGTATAATATATAATAATAGTAATTCACATAACCATTTTAGCAACCATTTATCCATATAGTGGCTTCACCATTTTAACAACCATTTATCCATATAGTGGCTTCACCATTTTAACAACTATTTATCCATATGGTGGCTTCACCATTTTAGCAACCATTTATCCATATGGTGGCTTCACCATTTTAACAACCATTTATCCATATGGTGGCTTCACCATTTTAACAACCATTTATCCATATGGTGGCTTCACCATTTTAACAACCATTTATCCATATCGTGGCTTAACCATTTTAACAACTATTTATCCATATGGTGGCTTCACCATTTTAACAACCATTTATCCATATGGTGGCTTCACCATTTCAACAACGATTTATCCATATAGTGGCTTCACCATTTTAACAACCATTTAGCCATATAGTGGCTTCACCATTTTAAAAAACATTTATCCATATAGTGGCTTCAACCACAGAAAATCTACAAGTTCCAACATGTCCCACCAGCTCTAAAAGCTACATACTGTCCATGCTTATTCTAGATATAACATTATATTAGCAACAATTGAGTGTACATGATGTTCAACATTTACACATACAGTATTCCCAGCTGAATAAATGTTTTATTAAATTGTCTATACCTACTTGTGGTTGAGGGAAAGCTTCTCCTGACATTCTGATCTTGGATTGAAGATGGCTCACAGGAAGCTTGCGGGTATCAAGAAAAAATACTCCTATTAGTAAATGCAAGTGTTGAAGGATGGGAGAAATGTATTCCTGTACGCTTCCATGAAAATGCATGTTGACTCCAAGTTCCCATTTCACTTTAGGTGAGAAAAAAAAAAGTATATTAGTTACTAATATTAATGCAGCATTTTAAAAATGACAATTATGTGCTTTTTTTATTTTATAAGAGAACAAAAAAGAGAATACCTTTTTTAAGATGCATGATCACCAATTGTCTTCCTTGAGGATCTGCAAGAAAGTTTGCAAGTTGCTTTGTAGCTATTAACGCTGTGGACTGCTTGTCTTCTAAGCATATGCCAAACAAGTGTGACTGTCCCCAAGACTCTTGCTTGACCGAATCCAGAAAGCCAGCCTCATACTCCCTAAGGAGCCCATGTGTCTCCAGGTTACCCCAGCTTGTTCCTGCCAATGCTTCACATTCTGTCTCATTTTGCTCAGAGTATAACACTTCTACTGGTAGCACATGATTTTTCTTCTCCACCATACTTTCTGCTATGTCCCTCGTGCCAACGTTGCTGGGCAGTGATTGACACATTAGGGGAAACAAAAACCACCACACAGCACATAAAATCCCCATTACTCCGTTGAAAAAGTATTAATAGAATTGTAAGTATCCTTGACTGTACCACTATTTTAACCCTGTTTCTTCCAGAGCATACGGGGTCAGAGACATCTTTTGAAGAAGACCAGTTGCTGTTAGATAGCCTAGTATTTCCTGAGTAGTGGTACCATCTCACTCCTAATTATTCTGTTGAGAAGATGTTGCCAAATCATGTGCAGAAGGGAGGGAAGTTCCAGTGTTGTGAATAGTTTGAAAACCTTGAACAACCTGGGGGATGTATATTCCCAAACTGTGTTCTCCCATGTGTGTGTGTATTTTGTTAATACAGATGGAATGGGATCCCTAGGAATTTATTTTTACTCTTCCGCCCCTGTGAAAGAATCTCCTGTACCTTGACCTTGAATGTGGCCAGGATAACAATACATCTATTGAGGAACTTGTTATAATGCCAGAAAAGACCAACTGCACATGTATAACTGGTTATTACAAATGGGGAGATTTCAGAGACATCTGCTTAATGAAAGATTGGATATTTCAGCCTGTGGACTACAATGCTTTTCTACTGACATCAAAGCTGTAACAGAACTGAACCTTGAGCACCAGTTTTGAACTCTTGTGAACACAAACAAGTCAATTACAATTAGCCAATATTTTACATAATTAGATAATATGTAATGTGGAGTAGAGAGGTACTAGAAAAATCTGTACAACTCTGCATGAAAACTTCATGGTCTGTATAATGAATATGTGCATTAAAAATAATCATGCACTAACAGAAATACAGAGCTTGCCAACAGAATTCAGATGAGAAAATAATGACTAAAGAATTCCCAACCTTCATATTTGTTCTGTGTCAGTGTCACAGTCAGGTCAGGCTCAGAGACCAGTAGCTATAGCAGTAGAGAGGCTCCCACCTAAGAGCAGGATAAGCACACAAGCAGGTCATTCTGGCAGATGATGTGGGCTCAAGTGAGGTGCGGGGTGTAACCTATTGGTGCCGGCTGAACGCAAATGAGCGGCCTCCCGGCGTCTGGGCCTAGATGCCGAGCGGCGGCACATTTGCGTTCTATTAAAAAACAGATATGTGCTGAGAGCGCGCACCCTGCGCTCTCCCAGCATGCGTGTTCGGTACTCACGGAAAGGTCCCGATCTCCTCTTTCGACCTTTCCTGATCACGTGACCGCCATGACAGCGAATCACGGCTGTCACATGACCCTAAAACCCCGCCCCGCCTCCCGAAACCCTTAAAGGGCCGGGAGGCACCGGCGCCAAGGGGTTAAGCACTAACCAGTATTTACCAGAGCTCCTGATGGTGGAGATGGGGTTTGCTGCATGCTAATACCAGATTGTTGTCCTCAGGATCGCCCCACCAACAAGTGAGCAAGCCGAGGACAGATATTACACTGATAAAGCAGAAGCATAGTCAGTAAACAAGCCAAAGGTCAGTAACAAGTGGTTGCAGGTTGGGATCAAGTGGAAGCGTAGTCAAGGAACAAGCCAAAAATCAGTAACAGGTGGTTGCAGGTGGGGATCAAGTGGAAGTGTAGTCAAGGAGCAAGCCAAAGTTAGGCAGTGGAGAGAAGGACAGCTGCAGGTATGCAAAGGAGAAAGATATTGGACAACAACCTGACAATCATGAAGTGCAAAGGCATGGCTTAAACTGTTTCTAAACCCATGACCCTACATTCGCTATATCTGGTCTGCCACAGTACACAGAACATGGAAATGCAATTATTTTAGTAAATATAAACTGCTAGATACCTTTTCTCATCAGTATATAGCAGTCTTGTGACTTGTTTTAGTGTCTGGCCGATCACTGGTTAATCTTGCAGGAGGAGTTTTCACTCTTCTCCGACTGTCCTATTAGACTGCATGACCCCTGACCCTCTGTCTGAACAGCACTGATTGGCCCTGTACTGATCGCATGCACACCCCCCCCCCCCCGGAAAAAAAAAACTAGCAATATACACCAAACAGAGCATGTGTTGACTTACCACTGCTGCTGTATACTATGGCAGGTGGATTGGGGACAGTCAAGAAGGGAGTATCAGAGAAGACAGGATCAAACAGCCTTTTCACTTTACACAATGCAGAGGATTAATCCCTTAGGTTCCAAAGTGGGTATAACATGCATGCTTTACAGCATACACAGACTGATTTTACTGTTGTGGGTTTAGTAACACCTTAAATAGGAAGTTCATGGGAGGAGCAAGGAGTTCAAGGGTCAACAGAAACAAAGTTAAAAGGCAAGATTGTTCAAAGCATCAAATAAATTGCTGTCCAGCATCCCAGGTAGCTTATCAAGAAAAGCTACTGCCAGATGCAGCAGACGTTGTCGATTCAGATCCCATTTCTGAAAATCAGTGACTTAGAAAGTACTGATCAAGTAAGACAACTAAGGAACAAGCATGCTCAGGAGATACAGTATATGTGATTATGCTTCTGTTTATAAAGGGTTCCTTCAAATCACAATCCCACTTCTCTGACCAATATGTTATTAAATGACAGATCAACAAAATAATATTTAAAAAAAAAAAATCTGTGTTTTGAAATACTAAGTTGCTACATGCTGTATTACCCGAATTTTGGATCTCAATATGTAGCCCTGGAGTCATGGGCCACTAGCTGAAAGCTATCAATAAATTAAAATATATAGATAGGGTCACTATTGTCAGGCAACATTGGAGGGAGAATCATAGATCCATAAGAGGGGCGGGTTAAGTCTATTCATGGGAATCCTGTGTCTCAAAGCTGTTATTCTTGTTTATGGAGAGAAGCAGACAAGTATTCCAATGTTTTGATTTGGTTAACTTTGGTAAACCACAGAGAAAATGAAAGGGGTGTAGTTTATTTCCACATGGCATGGATGTAGGCGTGGGTCATATTAAGTAGATGAATGATCAGGTAAGATTTTTATCACTTCAGTGAGACCTTGGTAAGGTGAAGTAGATAGCCAATGGAATTTGTCCCTTGATCTATGGATGTAAACTTAAGAATCAATTTGTAAACCTCAGACCAGAAAATACATAGCAGGGAGCAATTCCAGAAACATGGAGTAGCTGGTTTTCACCGACATCTCCAGCATGTACCCTTTATTGTTTTAACCATTTTCTTACATTATTTTAGATTAGTTGCCTGTCTTCAAATCCTCTCCATATTTTCTCTAAGAATCTATGTTCTTAATGTGGTGACCAAATATGAATCTCATATTCTACATGTAGCTTTACAAGTGATTTATACAGAGGCGAAACTATATTAGAATCAATTTTTTTTATCTCCCTTTTATACATCCAACGATTGTGTTTCTTTTACATTTATTTGGTATGATTTTGGGAGAGAGATGGACTGCCAGGCTGGTGATAGAAGGTTCAGGCTGGTGAGGAAGCTTCCTAGCAGTGGAGCCAGGCATCATGTTTCTGGTAGATGTGACGTCTTTCCTATGCGCTGAGACTAGCGGTTCTAGTCACACAGAAACAATATTGTAATTTTTTTTACTCCCACTGACCATCAAGCCTATGGCATTGTTTATTCCCATCAATGCCAGGGCATTTTCTATTCCCAGTGGCCACAATCCGGCCCCCTAAAGTTTGAAGGGCAACAAACTGACCCTTTGTTTTGAAGGTTTGGAGACCCCTCCATGTATAGACACATTCGGTCAAACTCGTAATTTTCCACAGTTTGAATAAGGATATCCCTGACACATGTTGAGGGGCATATTCTGATCGCAGAGGGGGAGTAGAGAAAAAAAAGAGGGTGGGAGGGGTTCAGGGTTCCAGCCCAAGGCAGAAAAAAACAATAAAATGAGGGTTGAAAAGGTGGTAATAGCCTCTCAACGACATTGTTTGTATTCGGACAAGCATTTAAATTCTTCCCAGTAAAACCATTTCTCAGTTTGGTCTGCGGAGATGTCCCTCAGGGTGGCAGTAAGGTCTTCCATGGTCTGAATATCATTCTCCCTGTCAAACCATTGTCGGAGTGAGAGGGGGTAGGTTTTTTCCAGCTGCCAGTTGTCAAGGTCCTACCTTTCCTCAGACCTTGTGCTGCTCCATGTGCTGGCATCCATCTTAGGTGTCTGCAAAGCATTGTGGGATCCTTTATGCTTTCAGCCCTCTGCTGCTCCTCCCCCAGGAGGTGGCGGCTTATCACATATAAGTCTGCTGTTTGTGGCTGTCCATTGCATTTGTGTCCTGTCTGTTGCACAACAGCAAGCTCCTGTTTAGCTACTCATTGCTTTCCTAGATACCGACTCGGCTTTGGCTAAGACTCCTCCTGGCTTCTGACTCCAGCTCTGGCGACCATTCTTCCTGGCTCCTGATCCTGGCACTGGCGACGATTCTTGCTGGCTCCTGATCCCAGCTCTGGCGACGATTCTTCCTGGCTCTTGACCCCGGCTTTGGCTACGATTTCCGCTGTTGGACTTGCATAGACTCTTGTCTTATTTTTATATTAATAAACCTACCTTTAATTGCACCTCCTTGTGTGTCTGGCTCCTCGCTCCCTGACACTACACGAATGCCATGAATCCTGACGGTGCAGGTACGCCCCCGCTCCCTATGTTGGTTGCCAGACTTGATCAGCAGGATCTCTTGTTGGCTCAATTCGCTCAGGCATTGCAGACGCTGCTTGCACGCACAGCGCACCTTGCTCCTGGTGCTATTAGGCCGGTTGTCACTCCTGTGGTCGCTCCCGTTGTTGCGCCTACCTCCGCATCTGCTGCCGCACCTGCGGTGCCCAGAGGTATGACTGGTTCAGCCCCCCTTCCACAGCACTTTGGGGGTGAACCGAGTCAGTGTCGGGGCTTCCTTAACCAAGTGGCATATATTTTGAATTGATACTCCACACTTTTCCTACTGAGAGGTCAAAGGTGGGCTTCCTAATCTCGCTGCTCTCGGACAAGGCCTTGGCCTGGGCAAATTCTTTATGGGAGAACAATAAACCTGTGATTTACGAGTTTGCCGGTTTTGTTGCCTCCTTCTGTATGGTATTTGATGTACCTGCTTGTTCCGCCTCTGCTGCTAAGCTGCTCATGTCCATGCATCAGGATTCACGAACCGTTGCCGAGTACACCATAGAATTTCGTACCCTAGTGGCAGAGGTGGGTTGGAACAATGAGGCTCTGGTGGCTGCTTTCTCTCATGGTCTCTCAGATGCATTGAAGAACGAGATTGCAGCCAAAGAACTGCCTGTGGAAGGCTCAGTGACGGCCCAGGCGTTGGTAGACTCTGGTGCTGGCGGGTTCTTTATGGACAGTTTGTTTGCTGCCCAGTACTCCATTCCTCTGCAGGCTCGAGTTACTCCATTGGTCCTCGAGGCGATAGATGGCAGGCCCCTGCAACCACCGCAGGTTACCCACGAGACCCTGCTGGTGGAAGAATCTATTGGGGCTGTTCACAGGGAGTTGGCCTGTTTCCAGGTAATTTCTTCCCCGCACTACTCCGTGATTTTGGGATATCCCTGGCTTCAGAAGCACAATCCGACCTTTGATTGGCGGTCGGCCGAGATTCTCTCGTGGTCTACACAGTGTGGGGCCGGTTGCATCCGTGGACCTGTTAGGGTGTTGTGTGCCTCCTCGGACTCTGTGTTGCCCACTGACTATGGGGAGTACCTGGACGTGTTTGACAAGGTGCGCGCCGGTGCTCTGCCTCCTTATCGTCCATATGATTGTGCCATAATCTTACAACCCGGTGCCACTCCTCCGCGTGGCAGGGTGTATCCTCTTTCGGTTGCTGAGAATCAGGCCATGGAGGAGTACGTTGCGGATGCGCTTTCCCGGGGGCACATTCGAAAGTCTACTTCTCCAGCAGGAGCTGGCTTTTTCTTCGTGAAAAAGAAGGGCGGTGAATTGAGGCCTTGCATTGATTTTAGGGGTCTCAATTGAATCACGATTAAGAATGCTTACCCAATTCCGTTGATAACCGAGTTGTTCGACTGCCTTAAGGGAGCAACGGTCTTTACTAAACTCGACCTTAGGGCTGCGTACAACCTCGTACGGATCAAGGAGGGCGACGAGTGGAAGACCGCGTTCAACACCAGAACCGGCCACTATGAATCCCTGGTTATGCCCTTCGGGTTGTGTAACGCGCCTGCGGTCTTTCAGGAGTTCATTAATGATGTCTTTCGTAACTTGTTGCAGCAGTGCGTGGTGGTTTACTTGGACGACATCCTGGTTTACTCTGTGTCCATGGAGTCTCAAATCCAGGATGTTAAGCGAGTGCTGCAACGATTACGTGAGAACGAGCTTCTCTGTAAGCTCGAGAAGTGTGAATTTCATTGATCCCAGGTTGCCTTTTTGGGCTACATCATTTCCGCTGTGGGATTTTCCATGGACCCTCAGAAGGTTTTGGCGGTTCTGCAGTGGCCTCGTCCCAGTGGTCTTCGGTCCATTCAGCATTTTTTGGGATTTGCCAACTATTATCGGAAGTTTATCAGGATCTTCTCCACGCTGGCCAAGCCTCTCTCACATCTGACCAAGAAGGGCAGTAATCCCCACGAGTGGTCATCCGAGGCCATCTTAGCTTTCGAAGCTCTGAAATCCGCCTTCGCTTCAGCTCCGATACTGTCTCATCCCAATCCTGGGTTGCCTTTTGTCCTTGAGGTTGATCCATCTGAGACGGGAGTAGGCGCCCTCCTGTCTCCGCGTCGGTCGCCCGATGGACCCCTACTTCCCTGTGGGTTCTACTTCAGGAAGCTTTCCTCCGCAGAATGCAACTACCAGATTGGAGACAGGGAGGTTTGGGCCATTATTCAGGCTCTCAAGGAATGGAGGCACCTGCTCGAGGGTTCTGAGGTTCCGGTTCTCATTCTCACTGACCTTGTCACGGCAATACCCTGAGCTGTCCAGAGAGGACTCTGAGCTGACCTCTGTCATACCTCCGGATCAGATGCTGGCTGCCATTCGTACCAGCCTGACTTCTCCCCTTGGGGAGCAGATTTTGGTGGCTCAAACTGATGCTCCCTCTGAGAGACCAGCTGGTAGATGTTTCGTACCTGAGGGATTGCACATCTACTTGCTGCGTACCTACCATAATTCCAAGACCGCCGGTCATCCAGGGAGGAACCAGTTGTCCTGGGTTGTTTCTCGTTTATTCTGGTGGCCATCTCTCCGTTCTGACATCGCCTCATATGTAGCGGCATGTTCTGCCTGTGCCCAGAATAAATCTCCTCGGCATCTTCCTTTGGGCCTTCTGCAACCCATTCCCAATGGGGAACATCCCTGATCACATCTGGGCATGGATTTTATTGTAGACCTCCCTGCGTCTCGAGGCCATACGGTCATTCTTATGGTCATTGATCATTTCTCCAAGATGTGCCATTGTGTTCCGTTCAAGAAATTGCCGACTGCGCAAGAACTGGCTACGGATTTCGCCAGGGAGATCTTTCGCTTGCATGGGTTATCTAAGGTGATTGTCTCGTACCGTGGGAGCCAGTTTGTGTTCAGGTTCTGGCGTGCCTTCTGCTCCCAGTTGGGTATCAAGCTCTCCTTCTCTTCGGCCTACCACCCGCAGTCCAATGGGGCTGCGGAGCGTTCCAACCAGGCCCTGGAACAATTCCTTCGCTGCTATATTTCTGACCATCAAGACAATTGGGTCGATCTCCTGCCATGGGCAGAGTTTGCGAGGAACTCGGCTGTCAACTCCTCCTCTGGGATGTCTCCCTTCATGGCCAACTATGGGTTCCAACCCGCCGTATTGCCTGAGTTGTTCTCGCCACAGGACATTCCGGCTGTGGATAACCATCTTGCTGCCCTGCGTTCCTCGTGGGGGCAGATCCAGAGGTCCTTGAAGGACTCAGCTCAGCGCCAGAAGCTCCAGGCTGATCGTAGATGGTTGCCCGAGATCGGGTGTTGTTGTCCACTCGTAACCTCAATCTTCGGGTGCCCGCACCGAAACTGGCCCCCCCGTTTTGTTGGTCCTTTCCGCATCCTCCGCAGGGTGAACCCGGTTGCCTATGCCCTTGCTCTTCCTCCTGTGATGCGTATCTCCAATGTCTTCCACGTATCCCTGTTGAAGCCTCTGGTCTGTAATCGCTTTATTGCCTCTCCGCCTCGGCCTTATCCTATCCGGGTCGACGGTCATGAGGAGTATGAGGTGATCCGCATCCTGGACCCTCGGTTGGTCCGCGGTCGGGTGCAATTCCTGGTCCATTGGCGTGGTTATGGTCCCGAGGAGCGTTCCTGGGTTCCTTCCGCGGATGTTCATGCTCCTGCCCTCCTCCACGCTTTTCACGCCCGCTTTCCACAGAAGCCTTATGTTGAGCCGTGGAGGGGGAGGGGCCCTTGAGGAGGAGGTACTGTCAAGGTCCTACCTTTCCTCAGACCTTGTGCTGCTCCACGTGCTGGCATCTATCTTAGGTGTCTGCAAAGCATTGTGGGATCCTTTATGCTTTCAGGCCTCTGAGGCTCCTCCCCCAGGAGGTGGCGGCTTATCACATATAAGTCTGCTGTTTGTGGCTGTCCATTGCATTCGTGTCCTGTCTGTTGCACAACAGCAAGCTCCTGTTTAGCTACTCATTGCTTTCCTGGATACCGACTCGGCTTTGGCTAAGACTCCTCCTGGCTTCTGACCCTGGCTCTGGCGACCATTCTTCCTGGCTCCTGATCCCGGCTCTGGCGACGATTCTTCCTGGCTCCTGATCCTGGCTCTGGCGACGATTCTTCCTGGCTCTTGACCCCGGCATTGGCTATGATTTCCGCTGTTGGACTTGCATAGACTCTTGTCTTATTTTTATATTAATAAACCTACCGTACCTTTAATTGCACCTCCTTGTGTGTCTGGCTCCTCGCTCCCTGACAACAGTGATATAGACTTTAGCAACATTCAGTAAATTAGTGAACATGGACTTTTTATATCTCTCCCGGGACATGTGTGTAAGATGGAGAAGAAAGGCAGTGGGGTCGGGGATAGTGCAAAACCCATGATTTGTTTAATAATTTCCATAACCTGATGCCAGAACTGTTCTTTCACAGGACACTCCCAGGATACATGCATTAAGGTGCCCACATGGGTACTGCAGCACCAACAATTAAAGCTTTGCTGAAGGAAATATTTAGCTAAGGCTATGGGGGTACTGTACCATATTGTTACAATCCTTTACCTATAAGAGGATGGTTGAGCTGGTTTTTGGGCACTTGCATTCTGGCCCAAGGGAGTCCTGACAATGGAATGGGGGAGAAGTTCTATTCAAGTAAGACCTACAATTTGCAATCATCGTGTCTGCACCATTTAACAACCCGTGCCAAATATTCTGCAGTATAATAAAACATTGGATGTAGTATTTCACTCCTTTACCTTGGGTCTGGTCAGGACTGCTTAGAGGCACAAATACCTTTATTCATATATATTGCAAAGTAGCCTTCTCTGATCAATGTGCTTGCTATCACCAGTGAGTTGACCAGTCACCATCTTTCCAGCTATTAAAGCTATTAGAGCTAGAATCATCCCTGCATTTGCCTGACTGCCTGCCAAGACCAGTAGTCACCCTTAGCAGTCATTATCTGCCTATCAGAGCAAAATTAAACTCTGGGCCTACATGCCTGCCCAGTCCAGTGTGCCTGCCTGTCAGCCAGCATCAATGTGTCTGATCAGTCACCCTGAATAGTTATCATCTGCCCTATTTTACTATATTAAACTGGCCATCAAACACCAGAGTTCCTTGTGTGACATAGCAATTTGACTGCTACAGGGCGGCTCTCCTGTGCCAAATCACGAATACATACATGATATGGCACTTCCGTCTCATGGGGACGCAAGCAGAAGCCGATCTGGGGCACCCACAGATCATCAGGCAGGGAGGAAGAACAGAGCTGGGAACATGATCCATCACTTCCTCTTGTTCTAGCACCACCTAGTGTACAATAAGCACATAGCTGGGCACATACTTAACCCTTTGATCAGCCTAGATGTTAACTCCTTCTCAGCCAGTGTCATTAGTACAGTAATCAGTGTATATTTTTAGCACTGATCACTGTATTACGGTCACTGTTTCCACAAAGTGTCAGTGTAAAAATGTCAGCCGCAATATGTAGTCCTGCTATAAGTAACTGATCGCCACCATTACTAGTATAAAAAAAAAATTCCAGTATATGTCCCATAGTTTGCAGACGCTACATCTGTTGCACAAACTAACTAATATACGCTTATTGCGATTTTTTTTACCAAAAATATGTAGCAGAATACATTTTGGCCTAAATTTATGAGGAAATTTTTAAAATTTTAGTAGAAAATAAAAAATATAGTTTTTTTTCAAAATTGTCACTTTTTTTATTGTTTATAACACAAAAAGTATACAATGCAGAGGTGATCAAATACCACCAAAAGAAAGCTCTATTTGTGGGGGAAAAAAGGACATAAATTTAATTTGGGTACAGCATTGCATGACCTCTCAATTGTCAAAGTAATGCAGAGCCATATCACAAAAAAATGGCCTGGTCAGGAAGGGGGGTAAATCTTCCAGAGGGAAGTGGTTAACCTGTGTCACTTAAGCTGGGTATGCACACATAGTTTTTTTTTCCGTTCAGCCAGCGGGATTCCTACCATCTATGCAAGTGAGATAGCTGGAGGAATCCTCCCAGTTGAGCCATTGTACACTGCTCAAAAAAATTAAAGGAACATTTTTTAATCAGAGTATAACATCAAGTTAATTAAACTCCTGGGATATTAATCTGGTCAGTTAAGTAGCAGAGGGGTTGTTAATCAGTTTCAGCTGCTTTGATGTTAATGAAATAACAACAGGTGCACTAGATGGGCAACAATGAAATTACTCCCAAAACAGGAATGGTTTACAGGTGGAGGCCACTGACATTTTTTCCATACTCATCTTTTCTGACTGTTTTTCACTAGTTTTGCATTTGGCTAGGGTCAGTGTCACTACTGGTAGTATGAGGCGATACCTGGACCCTACAAAGGTTGCACAGGCAGTACAACTCCTCCAGGATGGCAGATCAATACGTGCCATTGCCAGAAGGTTTCCTCTATCTCCCAGCACACTCTCAAGAGCATGCATGAGATTCCAGGAGACATGAAGTTACTCTGGGAGAGCTGGACAGGGCCATAGAAAGTCCTTAAACCATCAGCATGACCGGTATCTGCTTCTTTGTGCAAGAAGGAACAAGATGAGCACTGCCAGAGCCCTACAAAATGACCTCCAGCAGGCCACTGGTGTGAATGTCAAACAATCAAAAACAGACTTCATGAGGATGGCCTGAGGGCCTGACGCTCTCTAGCGGGCCCTGTGCTCACTGCCTGGCACCATAGAACTCGACTGGCATTTGCCATTGAACACTAGAATTGGCAGGTCCACTACTGGGGCCCTGTGCTTTTCACGCCTGAGAGCAGGTTCACCCTGAGCACGTGACAGACGTGAAAGGGTCTGGAGAAACCAAGAAGAATGTTATGCTGCCTGTAAAATCATTCAGCATGACCATTTTGGTGGTGGGTCAGTGATGGTCTGGGGAGGCATATCCATGGAGGGATGCGCAGACCTTTACAGGCTAGACAATGGCACCCTGACTGCCATTAGGTATCAGGATGAAATCCTTCAACCCATTGTCAGACCCTACACTGGTGCAGTGGGTCCTGGGTTCCTCCTGGTACACGCCAATGCCCAGCCTCATGTGGCGAAAGTATGCAGGCAGTTCTTGGAGGATGAAGGAATTGAATGGCCCCCACACTGGCCTGATCTAAATCCAATAGAACACCTCTGGAATATCATGTTTCAGTCCATCTGATGCCGCCAGGTTGCACCTCAAATTGTCCAGGAGTTCAGTGATGCCCTACTCCAGATCTGGGAGGAAATACCCCAGGACACCATCCATCGTCTCATTAGGAGCATGTCCTGAAGTTGTCAGGTATACATACAAGCACATGAGGGCCATTCAAACTACTGAGTACCATTGTGAGTTGCTGAAATTAAATTTCAGCAAAATGGACTAGCCTGCTGCATCATTTTTTCACTTTGATTTTCAGGGTGTCTTTGAATTCAGTCCTCTGTAGGTTGATCATTTTCTTTTCCATCAAACAATGGGGCATCCTTACGTTCCTTACGTTCTAGGAGGAGGTTGAAACAGTCAATGCTGGTTTGAATCCAAAGTAAAACTGGAGACATGGACTTGAATCCAAAGTAAAACTGCTCCAAAAGGTCCCCCAGGCACACACCTCCCAAAGAATAGAGCCAGGGCACATTGTCAGTAGGCAAGAGCCTAGCCTGCAGTTCCTTCCAAAAGCCCCTGTCCCAGTTGGGCATGCCAAATACACCTTCACCGTCAGAATACACTGCAGCAGATGACTGAATTAAGGTTTTCAAACAGTTCCATGTGACAGAAGTCGATCTATCGATTGACTTTTGTCGGACAGAAAGGGTCACACACAGATCAAAATTTCGATGTGTGTGTACCTACGTTTTAGTCACTTTACTGTCAACTCTGTGTAGTGTAATTTCTCAGGCTTGATTGTCTGACAACTTTTTATGGGAAAGGGAGTGCTTAGCACATTAGTGCAACACTCCTTTTTTTCACCATTTGTTTTTATTTATATAATTTTACATAACTGGCCAGTGTGATCACTTTGGGATTAATTAGGTGGAAGAGTTTATTGTAAAAAGGGGGGTTTAGCACTCCAGCGCAGCACTTGTATGTTATTTATCATTTGTTCTGTGACTAATATGAGAGTCTATATAGTGCATTGCTGCTGCCTCATGGTTATATAATTTTTGATTTTATTAACATGTTTTTGGTGAGGAATTTGTATCTATATTGTGGCACATTTTAATTTACCACATTGGGTTGATTTGAATACATAGCAGCTCACAAGGATTCTATTTATTGGGGCGCTTCCCATTGCAGTGGCTAAATCTCACTGTATATATTCAAAAACTCACATCAGAAGGCTATCGGCTAGAGTTTTTGGGCAGCCTCCCTCTGAGAAGGTTTCTACCTTCTCTTCCAAAAGATCTGAGAAGACGCTTCAGCTCTCTTGTCACTTTTGAAGGAGTTGGTCGACCAGAAGGTTTTAGTGCCAGTACCTCCAGAAGTGAGCGATCAGGGTTTGTATTATCACGTTTGTTGTCCGGAAGCCTGAAGCCATTGAACAAGTTTGCTGTGTACATAAGATTTCAGATGGAAGAATTTTTTTCAGTAAGAGCAGTACATCCCCATACACGTGAACTCTCACGTTTTTTTACAGCTGGCATGTCTGTGGAACAGATGAGATCAACACTTTCAATTCACAGCTCTCCCTTTTCAGCATATCTTTTGACCCCAGAATTTTTACAAAGGTCCTGGCAGAGCCCCTTGATCCTTTGAGGCTGCAGGCATATTGATCATCACTTATTTGGATGACCTCTTTTTTTTGCACCAAAGGAAGAGAAACGTAAGAGAGATCTACATGTAGCTATTCCTTTTTTTTACAAGATCTTGGCTGGTTTGTAACTGGCAAGAATCTAACTTAATCCCATTTTAAAAAATTTTTTGGGGAGTACGTGGTGGATTTCTCAGATTTGTCTGCCGAAAGAGAAAATCAAGAAATGAATGGAGGCTCTGGCATTGTTTCAGTGAAATTTTCCTGATCCCATTCGGATGGCTATGTCCCTAACTAGTTTTGATGACATCCTTGATTCTGGCAGTGCAGTGGGCAAAGGCTCACTTTAGAATCCTGCAATATTGTATTGTAGAGGCCTGGGATGGGGATCAGAATTCTTTAGATAAGAACATTTACATGCCAGAGAGAGCGAAGAGGTCTTTGTGGTGGTGTCGGACCAGGGATAATCTTTCTCAAGGTCTCCTTTGGTCCTTCCCGATCGCATTCAGATTAATCACAGATGCAAGTCCCTGAGACTGGGGGGACAGGGTGACTCAAGGCTCCTGGTCCAGGATGGCTTCCAAGAAATAATTAAATTGGAAGGAATTGAGGATAGTCTGGGAAGCTCTTCATGTGTTTGGTCAGGAGCTGGAAGGCCATTATCTCCAGGTACTGTAGAACAATGTGGCAACAGTTTCCTACCTAAACAAACAGGGAGAGGCACCTGCAGACCTGCACTGAATTCCCTGACAAGCAAGATTTTTTTTTCTGGTCAGAAACCCACCTGCAGTTTATCTCAGCAGTTAATCTAAAGGGCTCCCTGAACCTACTGATGGATAACCTAAGTCACCAACTGCAAGAGGCACGAATGAAGAGTTGTCTCTGAATCAAGAAGTGTTTCTCTCTGTAACCAAGAAATGTGGAATTCCTCAGCTGGCCCTATTTACCAGCTAGACCAATGCCAAGGTTCAAAGCTTCTTTTCTCTGATCTGAAACCCTGAATCCAAGGAGAGATGGGTATAGATCCTTTGGCACAGCCATGGCATTTCCAACTTTGGTACGTTTCCTCCGTGGTTAAGAAAATTAAAGCAGGAGAACACCACACTGATTCTGGTAGCTCCTCATTAGCCCAAGAGACCTTGTTTTCCAGCCTATTGTGCCTGTCCAGAGTGCCTCCCCAAGGGTTTCCGGACAAGTACGACCTTCTGTACAGTGGCCAGAGGTTTTTCCACAAGTACAGACCTTGAAGCTTTCAGCTCAGTGTCTGAGGAAATGATCCTAAAGTCTAAGAGGCCTATCAGAAAGAGTATTCAATACCTTATTTTCCATTGGGATAAAGGTTTCACAGGCTGTCTACAGGAAAGTCTGGAGGGTTTTCATTCGTGGGGTCAGGCTAAGAGTGCTTCCCCTGCTATTCCTTCTATCCTAGATTTTTTTGCAGGATGGAGCCAATCAAGATCTTGCCATGGGCACCCTTAAAGTGCAGTAAAATGTGTTTACCTAGAACAAAATTTGGAGTCAAATCTGCTGATTTTTTTTTTTAAGGCCATTTTTAGGTTAAGGCTGGTTCCATTCAAAAATTTCCCAAATAGGATCTTTCCCTTGTCCTGCAAATGTTTAAAGATTAAGGGTCGGTCCCCCAGCAGTCAGTATGCAATGGGTGCATGCCACTGTAAAAAAAATAGCAACAACATAGGCTGCGGAAACAGGGAATTTAGCAGGGTTTAGAATTACATTCTCCACAGCATCAACACAAAAAATGTAGTGCCGAAATCATGAGCTGCAATTGTTGGTCTTTTTATATAGAATCACGTTCTCTATTCATTTGTCCAGTCTGCTACGATCTGGCAAATGGACGAGGCTGCAACTGACTCATGTTAAGCAGGGTATGCATGATTTTTTGTTTTAAACATGAGATAGCAAGAGGGTACAGAGCATACAAGACATTCCACCCAGCAGATTACGTCAGTGTTCAGTACGACAGCATTAATACCTACCCCTGTAAAAACAACAGTAGCAGGAAATTTGAAGGCACCCAGCAGTGCAAAAAAAACAAATCAAAAACGGTAGCTCCTGATACTCAACCCAATCAGCCTGCTCGCAAGAGAGTGTCTTCAGACACAGGGCAAGCGCTCTGGCAATGCCAATGGTTCTAAAACTGGAAAGTGCTCTAGGGCTAACTTGTTACCAGAACAGGGTCTGAAGTGCTTAACATGGAACCCAGTGCCTAAAGGTCTCTTCCAGGCTGGGCTTGCAACATCCAGTCCAGTGGGGTCCAGATACGGCACACCAAGGCTGGGGGAAAGCAGGTCTGGATAGCTGCCATATAAAAACCAGCTCAAAAACGGGTGTAGTGGGGAACCTTGATTGGATAAAAAAGCTTGAAGAACTGAGAAAGAAAACAAAGTTAAACTTGTCTATCCTCCTAGGGCATTAGCAGTCAGAGGCATGTTGGGTAGAAAGTGGTTACATTGGACTGGCCTACAGATTTTTTTTTTGCCACTGTTCAATCCTCTTATAGGCAGCAATATATCCCCCAACAGTATATGAATTCCTGTGTCCCTCAATGGACAAGAAATAGAAAGAGATTATGTGATGAAGTGCAGGGCCAGGATTCTGGGCAGACACAGAGAATGATTAGATATATTTACAAAACAGAAGAGTGTTATGACACCCAAAGAAGCAGGGGGTTGTGTCAGGAAAAAGGCTCTTCTGCTGTAGTCAAATGCTCTAGCAGGTTCAAAAGCACATTGCAGTTGAAGACACACTATAAAAAGAAATTAAGCATTTAGGTTGGTGACAGGGTTCCTTAACCACTTGCCTACCAGGCACTTATACCCCCTTATTTACCAGGCCAATTTTCAGCTTTCAGCGCTGCCGCACTTTGACAATTGCGCGGTCATGCAACATTGTACCCATATGAAATTACGATCATTTTTTTCCTCACAAATAGAGCTTTCTTTTGGTGGTATTTAATCACCGCTGGGCGCTTTACTTTTTGCGCTATAAATAAAAAAGTGCAAAAAATTTGAAAAAAAAAAGTTTCTTTGTTTCTATTATAAAATTTTTCAAACAGGCATTTTTTCTCCTTCACTGATGTGCATTGATGAGGCAGCACTGATGGGCACTGATAGGCAGCACTAATGAGGTGGCACGGATAGGCGGCACTGATAGACAGCACTAATGAGGTGTCACGGATAGGCGGCACTAATATGCAGCACTGATAGGTGACACTGATGATGGGTACTGATAGACGGCACTGACTGGCATCACTGCTGGGCACTGACTGGCGGCACTGACTGGCACAACCTCTGGGCACTGACTGGTGGCACTGACTGGCAGCACTGCTGGGCTGCACTGGTGGGTGGCACTGGTGGGCAGCACTGGTGGGTGGGCACAGGTGGGTGGCACTGCTGGGCACAGGTAGGTGGCACTTCTGGGCACAGGTGTGTGACACTGCAGAGTGGCACAGGTGGGTGCACTGCTGGGCACAGGTGGGTGATCTGCTGGGCACAGGTGGGCGGAGCTAGTGGGCGCACTGCTGAGCACAGGTGGGCGGAACTTGCGGGTGGCACTGCTGGGCACCGATCATCGGTGCCCTGATGATCGGTGCCGATCCCCGCTCTGACAACTGCCGGTTCTCGGCAGTACTTTCCTCACGATCTGACAGCGTGAGGAAAGTGCAGCCGAGAACCGGCACTTGCATTTCCCTCTGATCAGCGTGTCATTGGACACCGCTGATCACGTGGTAAAAGGCCGCTGTGATTGGCCTTTTACCACATCACGCGATCAGCTGTGTCCGTAGGACACAGCGATCACGGAGATCGCCGGGTGCGCGCCCCCTGGGGCGCGCAGGAGAGCGCGTTCTGGGAGGACGTCATATGACGTCCACTCAGAACTGGCCGGCCGCAGTGCAGCCATCATTCGGCTATCTGCGGTCTGCAGGTAGTTAAAAAGTGTTACTAAACCCAGGACTCTGGGACAGTACATGGAAATGCAATTATTTTAGTAAATATAAACTGCTAAATACCTTTTCTCATCAGCAGTTAGAGCAGTCTTATGACTTTTATAAGTGTCCAGCTTGTAGGAGGAGTTTTCATTCACCTGTAGGATGCAGGACACCTGACCTGTCTGGACAGTGCTGATTGGACCTGTGCTGATTACATGCATTCTCCCAAGGAAAAAAAAAAAACTCTCTAGCAATACATACCAAACTGAGCATGTGCAGCTTGCCCTGAGCCTCTGTTCTATCAGCAGATATTTAAGAGACCCTGGAATAGGGGGAGGATCAAAGACAGGCTCAAACATCCTTTTTACACAATATTAAGGATTAACCCCTTAGGTTCCACAGTAAGTATAACAAGTATGCTTTACTGCATATACAGACTTATTTTACTGTTGTGGGTTTTGTAACACTTTAACAAACACTGAATATATTAGTGGAAAATATACACTATATTGCCAAAAGTATTGGGACAGCCCTCCAAATCATTGGATTCAGGTGTTCCAATAACCTCCATGGCCACAGGTGTATAAAATCAAGCATCTAGGCATGCAGACTGTTTCTACAAACATTTGTGAAATAATGGATCACTCTCAGGAGCTCAGTGAATTCAAGCGTGGTACCATGATAGATTGCCACCAGTGCAACAAGTCCATCTGTGAAATTTCTTTGCTACTAAATTTTCCACGGTCAGCTGTTAGTGGCATTATAACAAGGTGGAAACAACTGGGAACAACATTATCAAGGTGTCATACAAGAAACATCTCATGATGGGTAAAAGCAAGGAGCTCTCTCAAGACCTTCACAACTTTATTGCTTACAGGATTTCTAAAATTCTGAATGTTCCAGTGAGCACTGTTGGGGCCATAATCCAGAAGTGTAAAGAACATAATTTCACCATAAACCAGCCACGGCCAGGTGCTCCTTGCAAGATTTCTAACAGAGGAGTGAAAAGAATTATCAGAAGAGTTGTCCAAGAGCCAATGACTACTTGTGGAGAGCTTCAGAAAGACCTGGAATTAGCAGGTATAATTGTGAAAAGCATGTTGAAGCTTGTTCTTATAAACGAGCATGCCCCGATGTTGTCAGGCATGCATACAAGCACGTGGGGGCCATACAAACTACTGAATACCATTTTGAGTTGCTGCAATGAAATTTCTGCAAAACCGATTAGCCTGCTGCATAATTTTTTCACTTTGATTTTAGGGGTGTCTTTGAATTCAGTCCTCTGTAGGTTGATCATTTTAATTTCCAAAATCAAATGGTAGGTGTATTGTAACACAGAGACAGAATAGCAACCAAAAATTCAAAAGAAATGCATGTCTAACTAATTATGCACTGGTTTGCATGTTCCTGAGGGAAATAAGTATTTGATCCCCTTCACAAAACATGACTTAGTACTTGGTGGCAAATCCCTTGTTGGTAATCACAGAGGTCAGACGTTTCCTGTAGTTGGCCACCAGGTTTGCACACATCTCAGGAGGGATTTTGGCCCACTCCTCTTGTCATATCCTCTCCAAATCATTAAAGTTTGGTGGCTGATGTTTGGCAACTCGAACTTTCAGATCCCTTCACAGATTTTCAATCGGATTAAGGTCTGCAGACTGGCTAGGCCACTGCAGGACCTAAATGTGCTTCTTCTTGAGCAACTTCTTTGTTGCCTTGGCCGTGTGTTTTGGGTAATTGTCATGCTGGAACACCCATCCACGACCCATTTTCAATGCCCTGGCTGAGGGGAAGAAGCTTTTCACCCAAGATTTGATGGTACATTGCCCCGTCCATCATCCCTTTGATGCGGTGCAGTTGTCCTGTCCCCTTAGCAGAAAAACACCCCCAAAGCAGAATGTTTCCACCACTATGTTTGACAGTTGGGATGGTGTTCTTGGGGTCATACGCAGAATTCCTCCCCCTCCAAACACGGCGAGTTAATACCAAAGAGCTCGATTTTGGTCTCATCTGACCACAACACTTTCAACCAGTCAACCATCATTCACATGTTCAGTGGCAAACTTCAGACGGGCCTGGACATGTGCTTTCTTGAGCAGAGGGACCTTGCGGGCACTGTGGGATTTCAATCCTTGTCGGCGGAATGTGTTACCAATTGTTTTCTTGGTGACTGTGGTCCCAGCTGCCTGGAGATCCAGTACAAGATCCTCAGGTGTAGTTCTGGGATGATTTCTCACTGTTCTCATGATCATTGACACTCCACGAGGTGAGATCTTGCATGGCGCACCAGACCTAGGGAGAGTGACAGTTGTTTTGTGTTTCTTCAATTTGCGAATGATTGCACCAACTGTTGTCGCCTTCTCACCAAGCTGCTTGGCGATAGTTTGTTAGTCCAGTCTAGCCTTGTGTAGGTCTACAATCTTGTCCCTGACATCCTTGGACAGGTCTTTGCCATGGTGGAGAGTTTGGAATCTGATTGCTTGATTGCTACTGTGGACAAGTGTCTCTTAAGTAATAAAATGATATTAGCAGCACTCCCTTTAAGAGACTTCTTTAAATATCAGCTTGTTACCTGTATGAAAGCTACCTGGTAGCCAGAAATCCTGCTGAATGATAGGGGATCAAACACTTATTTCCCTCATGAACATGCAAATCAGTACATAATTAGTTAGACATGCATTTCTTTTGAATTTTTTTGTTGCTATTCTGTCTCTCAGTGTTACAATACACCTACCATTCGATTTTTAGACTGATCATTTCTTTGTAAGTGGGCAAACATTCAAAATCAGCAGAGGATCAAATACTTATTTCCTTTACTGTATATACAGTCATGGCCGAAATTGTTGGCACCCTTGATATTTTTCCTGAAAATCAAGTATTTCACACAAAAAAGGTATTGCATTAACACATGTTTTGCTATACACATGTTTATTCCCTTTGTATGTATTGGAACAAATATAAAACAGAGGCAGAAAAGCAAATATGACATAATGTCACACAAAACCCCAAAAATGGGCTGGACAAAAGTATTGGCACCCTTAACTTAATATTTGGTTGCACACCCTTTGGAAAACATAACTGAAATCAGTCGCTTCCTATAACCATCAATAAGCTTCTGACACCTCTCACCCGGAATTTTGGACCACTCTTCCTTTGCAAACAGCTCCAGGTCTCTCTTATTGGAAGGACACCTTTTCCCAACAGCAATTTTAAGATCTCTCCACAGGTGTTCAATGGGATTTAGATCTGGGCTCATTGCTGGCCACTTCAGAACTCTCCAGCGCTTCTTTGCCATCCATTTCTGAGTGCTTTTTGACGTATGTTTGGGGTCATTGTCCTGCTGGAAGACCCAGGATCTTGGACGCAAACCCAGCTTTCTGACACTGGGCCCTACAGTGCGACCCAAAATCCTTTGGTAATCCTCAGATTTCATGATGCCTTGCACACAGTCAAGGCACCCAGTGCCAGAGGCAGCAAAACAACCCCAAAACATCATTGAACCTCCACCATATTTTACCGTAGGTACTGTGTTTTGTTCTTTGTAGGCCTCATTCCGTTTTCGGTAAACAGTAGAATGATGTGCTTTACCGAAAAGCTCTATCTTGGTCTCATCTGTCCACAAGACGTTTTCCCAGAAGGCTTTTGGCTTACTCAAGTACATTTTGGCAAACTGTAGTCTTGCTTTTTTATGTCTCTGTGTCAGCAGTGGGGTCCTCCTGGGTCTCCTGCCATAGCGTTTCATTTCATTTAAATGTCGACGGATAGTTCGCGCTGACACTGATGCTCCCTGAGCCTGCAGGACAGCTTGAATGTCTTTGGAACATGTTTGGGGCTGCTTATCCACCATCCGGACTATTCTGCGTTGCAATCTTTCATCAATTTTCCTCATCCGTCCACGACCAGGGAGATTAGCTACAGTGCCATGGGTTGCAAACTTCTTGATAATGTTGCGCACTGTGGACAAAGGCAAATCTAGTTCTCTGGAGATGGACTTGTAACCTTGAGATTGTTGATATTTTGCCACAATTTTGGTTCTCAGGTCCTCAGACAGTTCTCGTCTCCTCTTTCTGTTGTCCATGCTTAGTGTGGCACAGACAGACACACAATGCAAAGGTTAAGTGAACGTCTCTCCTTTTTATCTGCTTTCAGGTGTGATTTCTATATTGCCCACACCTGTTACTTGCCCCAGGTGAGTTTACAGGAGCATCACATGCTTGTAACATTCTTATTTATCCGCAGTTGTGAAAGGGTGCCAATACTTTTGTCCAGCCCATTTTTGGAGGTTTGTGTGACATTATGTCGAATTTGCTTTCTTTCCTCCCTTTTTTTGTTTTGTCCCAATACACACAAAGGGAATAAACATGTGTATAGCAAAACATGTGTTAATGCAATACGTTTCGTGAGAAATACATGATTTCCTGGAGAAATATCAAGGGTGCCAACAATTTCGGCCATGACTGTATAGATTTTTTTTTATATTACACACACAGTCATGGCGTCACCCCTGCATTTATGTCAGATAATGCACCACTTTGCCCAGAAAACTGCTGCAGTTACAAATGTTTATTTCTTTTTTTTGTATTGGTATGACACTAAAAAGTGGAGAAACAACCAGATCTGATAGACACATTCCACACAAAACCCCATAGTGGTGCATTATCTGAACTGCAATATTTTTGGCCATGACTGTATATGTGTATGTGCATGGTTTAAAAAAAAATGCATGCTTTTGTTTGTTTTAAAAGGTCCAATTTATTTTGTGATTGAAACAGAAAACAAATAACATTCTAAAAAAAATATCAAATGTGCACATTTCCAAGAGACAGCACAGATGGAATCAATTGTTTGGAGGTGGTGGGGGAATATTTGTAGGTCCTTCACTTGGCAAAGGTGGCCTCATCATTGGAGGCATAGGTCCTGGGGGTAGAACTCCAGGTGCTGGAGGTGGCACACCTGGAGCAGGAGGAGGAGGAACTCCAGGAGCAGGTGGAGGGGGAACCCCTGGTGGAGGAATACCAGGAGGAGGGATTCCATGGGGAGGGACTCCAGGAGGGGGAACAGCAGGGTTGGGAGGTGGTGGTGGTACACCAGGAGGAGGTACACCTGGAGGCGGCAAGGTTGGTGGTGGGACAGGAGGCGGCACACCAGGAGGTGGAACACCAGGAGCTGGAGGAAGTTGGGGAGGCGGCACTGGTGGTGCTGGTGCCCCTGGAGGAATTGGAGGCATTGGCATTCCACCCGGTGGCGGTGGTGGCATGTTTTCTGGCAAGGGTGGTCGAGGTGGCATCCCATTTATCAGTGGTGGAGGTGGAGGCCTTTTGACACCAGGAGGAGCAGGTGGAATGCTGGCTGCTGTTGGAGGTTTTTCCATCTTGAAATGGAACTGCAAGAAAAACTAAATGCAAAAGGAACAGTGTCAATCACCTGCATCAATAGTATGAACAACTTAAAATTACCAAGGCTAAGTTCACCGTTTAAAGAAGATAGTTTAAGCAGTCAAGGGGCCCCAAAAGGTAATAAACAGTGTAGGCCATTTGCAATCCCCCAGAAGTCTGACTAGAAACTGCCATAGCTGTCTGTCAGCCCTGTTGCAAGGACTTTGTATCTGTTAGATGCTTGCCCCCAGTATCAGTGGAGCAAGTGCCCAACAGCTACAGTGTCCTAGTAACAGGACAGGAGATGGAACAGATGGCTATTGGCAATCAGAGTTTTTCGTTAAGATCTCTGGAGGGTCATGCTTTAGTTAAAAGTCAACAAAGGCAGTGTCTAAAAAAAATGGCATGTGTGCTGCAGTGGGTTGTTGCAACACAAATACAATACAGGCATTGCATTTATATAATTTTACTTTTTAAAAGCTGCAGCTGGTACCTCCTGTGGCTCCTTGACTGCATAGGCTAATGTCTTCAAAGTATACACCTGGTCTTTAAAGTTAATAAGTCATTATGACTGAAGATTAAAGACAAATCAATCAAGGTATAGGGACAGGATGCAGGGGTCATTTGAAGTGTACCTGTGTCTAAACTATGGAAATTAAAATTTACATATTCTCAACAAGCAGAAAAAGAGCTTTAAAACAAGGTTATCCCTGACATCTCTGGAAAAGATTTAAAAGATTGGTGCCCCTTTTGTGAAATTTGAAGCTACGTAGGGCTTATGTTACAGTGATTTTAGCGCTTGTTTAAAGAACGACTATTATTGCAATTTTTTTTTTGACATTGTTCTGTCTCCAATGGGGCAAAGTATTGTACATGTTTTACTTTATCCCACGTAGCTTGATGCGTCCTAAGTCTAGTTATGAGATCCAACCTGCCCCCTTTCCCTCTCCTTGCATCAAATCCAACAGCATCTAGGAAGGAGACAGATCCGCCATACCTGCAGCTTGTCTCGGCTCAGAGCACTTTCCTGAGACAAGCTGTGCCAAGAGGAATGCACAGAGACAAGAGGCGGACACCCCCCCCCCCCCCATTCTCCCTCTGCAATCTTGCTGTCTTGGGAAGTGCTCAGAGCAGAGTCATATCGAGGTTATGATGCATCCATCTCTTCCTAGCTGTTGTCAGAGTAGGGGTGTGTGGGGGAGGGGTGCAGGTTGAGCCTCTTAACCAGACTGGCACCTAGCTACAAGGGACGAAGTACTACATGTACTTTGTTCATTGGGGGCAGAACAACGTACAAGACATTGTAATGATAGCTCCTCTTTAAAATTAAGGAAATACTTAAGTGTGCATTTTCTGGGCAGATATGGACTTTAAACAAACACTTTTAAAATAAGAATTTCAAAGCTAGACTAAATACGCATAAACAAGCATAGGAGCTAATCTGTATACAGTAACTGCACTTGAATAAGATAATTTGTAGTGTGTTAAATACCCTGTTCACTTTAAAGCATGTGCATCCCATTATGTGATATTGAGCTGAAACAAATACTTAAAAGTTCCTGAATATATAATTGTACAGTTCAAGCTGAACAGCAAGCAGATTAACACACACACACTATTGCAGCCAAGCAATGCGATTTAGATAAAGTATAAGTTCACCTTCAAACAAGTCAAATCATGATATTTCCAACGCACACGTTCCTGAAGATGGCTGTTCAGTGTGGATGGGTGTTGCAGTGACCACTGGCTGGAACCGTAGACACGCAATGTGAATAAATGTCACCAGCACACCGAGGATTCCTCAAACAGGTCCAAAGCTTTAGTAAGTGGTCAAAAGGTGCATACAAAAGGGGCATACATAGGACCCATTTGGGGAATTCTCGGTGTGCTGCGGACATTTCTTTGCATCTTCAACAACATGCAGTGCTCTTCTTCTCCAGTGGAGTTCAGCAGGAGAAAGCGCACTTGGACACACACAAAGTTTGAACAGCCTGGAGTGGCCACTAGGAGGTGCACAACTGTAGCATTCAGTTTGCCCTGCAAATGGCACAATGGAGAGGGGAGGGGGTCAAGGGGCCAGCGTTTTTTGCAGAGGGGTGTCCCCTGCATGTGTAATGGGAGCAGCATTTGAAAAAGTGCTGGTATGAACTATTCAGGAAATATGCAATAGCATAGAGGGTTTTTTGAGAAAAAAAAAAAAAGAAATACTGAAAGAGGAACGTACACTTTAAAAGCCTGTGACTGAAGAATTAAGGAAAAGCAGTGCTCTGATCAAGCCATTAACCATGCTGCTGACTAACCACTCTGTTCAGAGCAATATAACTCTGATTGGCTCAGGGTAACAACTCCTCCCCCCCTGCTTTCCCCACCTAGTGTGAGTGCTGTGTGCAGGGGGATTACAAGGAATTCAATAACTGGAGAGATTCAAGTATTTATGAAAAAAATACATTTGTTATGAATACATAACTGGATTATTGGCTTTTTGCTACCATTGCTGACTTGTATCTGATGTTGCATGCTTTGGGGCTGTCAATCCTATCTTTAACTATGTAGAGTGTCACTGCCCTGGAACATGCCTGTACATATTGGGCATGAACCCATGATATGAACATGCTTGTTCTAGGAGAGTAACTAACCAGTTAATTTATTTGAAAAGTTCAATTTAAACCCTGCCCACCCAGAATCTGATTATTAACTCCCCAGCTCAAAACACTGAGCGTTTAGTAAAGTTACAGTATTTAGAAAAAAACACCAACTTTTCAGCTTTGAAATACATTTATCTAACAAGGCTTAGCTTACCATATGGCACTCCTGATAAAGAGGGTAAGTTACCTGTTTAGTTTCCCTATTCCAGTGGGTCCAGAATTTCCCTTCGATCTTGTCAATTTCTCTGCTAGGAACCTATATAAAGATATAGGTATACAACAAAATCAGACATTATGATATACTGTACATAATTATTTCACTGTAGAAAAAGCAGCTTCTAAACATCCAGGATCAGAGAAAAATAAAGTTAATGTGAAAAGAAAACTGTCAAGATAGGAAGCCCTGGCTATAGCCATCCCTTTATATGCATTTAAGTAGAACATTTAAAAAAGTATAACTTTTTTTTTTTTTACATAGTTCCATAGTTTAGTCTGGTTGAAAAAAAGACAAGTCCATCTAGTTCAACCAATAAAAGGGAAATATACACAATCCTATACCCACAGTTGATCCAGAGGCAGGCAAAAACCCCAATAAAGCATGATCGAAATTGCTCCAGCAGGGGGAAAAATTAATTCCTGATCCCCCGAGAGGCAAGTCAGATATTACTTGTAACAATTTTAGCCATGAATATTAGTATCCAGTATATTGTGTACATTTAGGAAAGAATCCAAGCCTTTTTTAAAACAAAGTACTGAGCTTTCCAAAACCAGTGAAAAAGCCTTTCCATATTTGGAGAACAAATCTCTTTTCCTCCAGACGTAAAGAGTGCCCCCTTGTCCTCCGTGATGACCTCAGGGTGAATAACTCTTCACTGAGTTCATGATATGAACCACTGATGTATTTATACATGTTGATCATATCCCCCTTAATCTGCTCTTCTCAAAAGAGAATAAATTCACTTCTTCTGATCTTTCCTCACAGCGTTGCTCCTCCATGCCTCTTACCAGTTTTATTGCCCTTCTCTGCACTTTCTCCAGGTCCCCTTTTTGTGAATTGGTGCCCAAAATGGAACTGCATATTCCAGATGAGGTCTTACTAACGATTTGCACATGGGGTAAAATTATCTCTCTTTCTTTTTCATCTGTAGTAATATATTTTTGGATAAAGTTAGGAAGTGACTCACCTTAAAAGCAATGGTTTCATAGGGCTCTGCAGCCATTAAAAGATACTGCCAACGTCTGTCTGGTGGTTCTATCCTCTGTTCATAAGCTGACATGAAGCGGTGTCTAGGCATGATGCTCTCTGCTATTTCTGGATAGTCAATCTAATGCAGATTAAAATAAATAAAACACATGAAACATCAATTACCAGCATAAAAAAATAGAAAGAAAAGAGGTAATTTACTATAGAGAGTACCAGGAGGTTAAATAGCGCTCACAGTTAAAGAGAATGCATAATGTGTTTTTAGTGAGGATATATTTTGAGGTTTTCTTGCAGGGTATACCTACAACAAAAATACTGAATTGACAAGACTTTTGTAATAGCTATGACCAACAGTTTTTTATCCATCACAATTGACCAATCTCCCACAAGATATGGAGATTGTGGAGCTCCATTATTAACCTTCCTTCTTCTGCCAAATTTTTCCTTTCCCTAAATTTGTTTTTGTTCCTTTTTAACTTTTTTGAGTAACAAATGCATTCTTTGATAAGAAAAGCAGAGAGCCTCACCACCCCTGCACTCTTGCTATTGATCTAGCTTTTCCAATGTAAATCCCTACAATGCCAGCATGACATATGCAACCCTATCGTCACTCATACATAATTACACACTTATTAACCTACAAATGGCCTTTGTGAAGACATTCACAAATGCACATCAACATTTTTTATTTCCAATCCCGCTGTATTGTACGTTAGCTCCTTCATACAATATGATTATCTTAGTACTCTCTGAGAAACTACTTATATGTCTTGATACTTTTATGTTGTAACATTTTTCTATGCAAACCTAAAGTAGTTGTAAAGGTTCAAGGTTTTTTTACCTTCATCCATTCTATGCATGAAGGTAAAAACCCTTCTGTGCAGCATCCCCCCAATACTCACCTAAGCCCCCTCTTGATCCAGCGATGTGCACTGGAGTCTTGGTTATCCCGGGACTCCCTCTCCCCATTTACTGACACAGCAGCAGGAGCCATTGGTTCCCGCTGCTGTCAATCACAGCCAGTGAGCTAACAAGAAGTGAGAGGGGCGGTGCCGAGCAACAGCTCCGTGTGTGAATGGACACAAAAGAGAACAAACAGATATATAGAGGTCTGTCAATTAGCTGCTAAATAAATCTTAGAGTGACTGTACAATGACTCTGTGTTATTCAGCAACAGTCGGGTTTTAAGCCACAGAAGTAATTGTTTTCAACCAAATATGGCTGCCCTATGTACATAAATTACAAGCTGTATATAGAAACTTTAAGATATATTACAATTTAGATCAGGCTGACCTTTCGCACATTTTATTACAAAAAAATAAATAAAAAACATGTTAAAACCATACATTTGCTTGAGAAAATCAATAGTATGTTACACATCAGTCTTAACATCCTACATCTCGATTGTAAAGAAGAAAACCTGTTACCTGAAACAACAATGACTGCTGTCCCACCTCCGGATCCCTCTGTTTTGTCACTGTAAAAGTAGAACAGAAAATGATTAATCTAAACTACAAATATACTGACAGTAAGTGGTAATACAGAAAAACAAAAAGCAGGATCTTTACCCTTATAGCCAGGGCGTCCAATCTTAACAAATTTTTTAACTTCAACTTTTACTTTCTCGGGTGCTGGTTGGGCAGGAGCTTCTTTAGCTTCCTTTGCTGCTCGCCGAGCCCTGAAAAAAGAAACATGTGAGCCAATGTCTGATATCGGCATAACTTCCATCAATTATGCACACGACTACTTACAAATTAGTCTGATGTTTCTTTCCTTGCGTGTGGGCCAGGTAGCTACCCTAGTAACACACAAAAAAAAAAAATAATATAGTAAAGCAACAGAGGAATAATAGAAAATGTAACACAACACAAATACCTATTTATAATACAGTAAGGACTATATTAGACCTATAACTGTAAAGTGATAACTATCAGCATTAACCACTTGCCCTCCAGAGTATTTACCCCCCCTTCCTTACCAGGCCATTTTTTGCGTTACGCGCTGCGTTACTTTAACTGACAATTGCGCAGTCATGTAATGCTACATCCAAATTAAATTTAGAGCCTTCTTTCCCACTAATTGAACTTTCTTTCGGTGGTGTTTGATCGCCTGTGCGGTTTTGATTTTTTTGTGCTTCAAAAAAAACAAAAAACAAAAAAACGACAATTTTGAGGGGAAAAAAAAAAAAAAAAAAAAAAAACAATATTTGTGACTTTTTGCTATTAAACATGTCCAGTAAAATTTTTTTTAAAAAAATCAAATTTTGTTATAAATTTAGGCCAAAATGTATTCTGCTATATGTCTAAAAAAATATAAATCCCAATATGTGTAAATTAACTGGTTTACGTAAAAGTTATAGCATTTATAAATGGTGGTATATATACCAGGATTTAAAAAAATATATATTTTCACTAATAATGGCGGTGATCAGCGACTTATAGCGGAACTGCGGTGGGCATTCTGACACTGGGGGAAACTGACGTGGTGTCACCGACATCCCCAGTGACACCAATACAGTGATCAGTGCTAAAAAAAAAAAAAAAAGCACTGACACGGTTACTAATGGCACTGGGCAGGAAGGGGTTAACACGAGGGGCAATCAATGGGTTAAATGTGTGCGGTTTCACTCTGCCCTGTGTCCCTGTGCTTCACTGTAAGCACACTGCTTTGGATGGCTGTGCACAGCCATCCAAAGCAGTGTGCACGAGCCGACAGGGAGGAGAACTGTATTGTTTACCTACAGTTCTCCTCCCCGTCAGAAATCCTTGGCAATCAGCGGGCGCCGGCGAGTAATCACCGGCTGGGACCCGGTGACTGACAGCCGCGGCAGTGCGCACCCCCTTGCCCGGAAATGCAAAATCATGTATACACACACACACGTGATTTTGTGCACCCGTGCCGCCCTGTGGCAATATTTCTGCTATAGGGTGGTCAGGAAGTGGTTAACACATTAGCAGTATTTCAGTTAAAGTAATAAACCCTATAAAACAGTCAACTGGTTAACTGCAATTCATGTTATTTTGCTAGCAACCAAAACAGTGAAGAAAGATTTAAAAGAATGTTGCCACTATGCAGAGTGACCCAAAACTGTTTTTATGATAAATGAAAAGAGGACTATGGACCATTTTAAAAGGCAGTAAGCACAGTACAGTAGCCTGATAAAAGCTATCAATATTTAAGTGATCCGACTTCCTTAAACAGACCGTTGCAGATTTCAACTTTAAGTCCATTGAGGGAACCCACGAGAAATTAGGCACCTTTGGGTTATATTGATACATGCAGGAATAACAGACATTTAAAAAAAAAAAAAAAAGGAAGGCCAACTCAGAATGATCATATTTGGTCACTGACATCACAGTGTTCTGGTTCAGGAAGGACTGGTGCATGCTCGCCCTTTCCCCTTCTCTGGCAAGCAAGTCTGTAAGCTTGGCTAAGAGTCTGTTATGGATTTAGAAGGGGTGCATTGCGGCCCCCTCCTCACTTAAAGTAAGATGGCTCCTCAACGCTTGCTACATAGAGGGTAAGAGTGTGGGCAACACTCCAACCAGCAGATGACATCAACACTCAATCCCACAGCGTTACCTTCTTTCCTGGCTAAACTACTGGGATCAATGGTGCCCAGAGATCCAAATCAGGTAGCTTGCAATGCCTGCCCCAGCTGGCTTACTCATTGACTAAGTCTTCAGATGAAGGGAAACTGCTGATGCAATGCCAGCAAATCTGAAACTTGAAAGCACTCTGCAGCTAACTTTCACTAAAGCCAAGCCTGGAAAGTGCCAAGAGGTCACTTCCAGACTATCCCCACAATATTCAGTCCAACTGTGCCTGGATGAAGTACCCCAAAGGCCAGGCTGAGTATATCCATGCTAGTGAGCTGCAACCAAAGAGAAAAAGCTCAAGCAGTGAGGAAAAGAAGACACCTCACTGAAAAAAAAGTGCTAGCAAAAAATAGGTATTTAAAGCGGAGCTCCACCCCAAAGGGGAAGTTCCACTTTAAGCCTTATCCCCCACTCCCCATTAAGGATTGGCACATTTGAGGAGCAGGTACCCGAATTTGACAGGTACCCGTTCCCACTTCTGCTGCGATCGCCTAGGCGATCAGAAGCAGAAGTTGTCCTCCTACTCTTCCTCCCCGTAGTCTTCTGGGGCACATGACAGGTCCCAGAAGACTACGGGGCCATTCACAAAGCGCAACACTTCTTGCGCATACGCAGTCGGCACCCAGCTGTGAAGCCCCAAACTGTCACAGCCAGGTGCCCACACTGAAGGTGCCGGCACCAGGGAGAGAAGACGTCTGGTGAAACCAGCCATGGTGAGGACACCGCTGGATCAAGGGACAGGTATGTGTCTGTATTTTAAAAGTCAGCAGCTACAGTTTTTGTAGCTACTGACTTTTTTTTTTTTTTTCCCCATGTAGAACTCCACTTTAATACAGAGATAAAGAAAATACATTCATCCTCCTAGGACACTAGTAAAAACACTGGTTCCTGGAAGGGCCTACAGTGTCCAATCTTCCCATAGGCAGGAGGTTAAACCCAAAAGTGAATACATTCCTGTGTTCTCTTAAAAAAAAAAAAAAAAAAAAAAGAAGAGGAGGGTTTAGTACCAAAGCTGCTGGCATTTCCCGCAATCTTCATGTTCGCGCAGAGCAAACCACTGGTAGAATCTTTAGCATCTGACACTTGGTTGCTTTCATCCCCTGCCATATCACGTAGTTCTATCCACTGGCCTCTGTGGCACTACTGTATTATATACTGATGAAGCAGCTGGTAGATGGACTCACAGCCCGTGGCAGTGGAAGGAGACACTTGACCCACAAGTGTCGGATGTGGAGGATTCTGCTTGCCATTTTGCTATTTGACTAGGGCAGCATGGCAAAATATAAATGGTTGTCTTTTGCAAGGTTTGTTTTGAAGTACATGAGTCTCTTTACCAGGTAAGACCCTACGTATGTCCTAGAATTCTTCTGAATGTAAACCACTGGGATATGCTGTTAGTTTGCAAGCCAAGGTCCTGGTCTGTGCAGCAGTTGTTTGCACCATTTATCCCAAATGTTTTAGTCATTCATTGGTCAAAGACAATGGTAACCACCTGTAATGGAATCTGACTAGATGCTGGGAACAAGGGTTCAGGTACTTTATTTTCATGGCTCACGTTTCAGCAGTGCTCAACACTGTGAAAGATAGCAAATATGGACAAAACAATTTGTACACTTAGAGTATATTAGCTATTTTTAATTTTATAAATTATCTTGCTGTTGTGAGAAATATTTTGGTGTAAATACTGAATCTTGCCTCTTTGATGTCCATTTGATGCAATACTGGATAGACTGTCACATGCAGTAAATGTTTTGCACATATACTGAAACCTTTCACATGATAAACAAGAAATAGGAAGCACATGGAATGTAGGATAACAGGCTGGGCAACTAAATGTATTTGTAAGGGCTTATGCAGATGGTTGCTCATATCAGATGCAGCATTTTCTATTCCAATGCAGTACTGTTGAAATGCATGCATCTGAATACAGAACACAGCATTTGTCAAGGAAACGCTTTCCTGAAATCCAAATAAACCTCAATAGGATATGCTGTTTGTGAAGAAATGCAATGCAAGTTGAATACAGCCTCTGAAACTTCATTCATTAACCACTTGCTAGGCCATAGTCAAAAGATGTCCTCAATTGGAAGTACAAGGGGTATGGTTGCAGCAATTTTTTTTTTCAGTCGGCGATTCCCTTTCTGGTAAAAGTGATCCTAGCAGTGGATTTGCCGCTGAATCACTTTTAGATGCAGCAAGAGGGGTCAGATTACCCCCACCCTCCGCCACTTTCAGGTGGTTCTCGGGCTTACCTGGATGATCGGTGAGCCCGAGAACCGATCTGACGAACGTGGTGGCTGGGCAGAGATGAGCGAAGGAAAGATGGCCTCCACTCATCTCTATGGCTTAGGACAGCGTTTTTCAACCACTGTGCCGCGGCACACTAGTGTGCCGTGAGATATTGTCTGGTGTGCCGTGGGAAAAATTCCAATTTCATCTGTAACATGTGGCTTCGGCTCACAAATAGACCAATCATTAGAATCTAATGATTCAGTGGTCGGCAAGCCGCGGCTCGCGAGCCACATGCGGCTCTTTACCCAGTCTAATGCGGCTCTTCTGTGTGCCGGGCGCCTGCTCCCCTCCCTCCTCTCGGTCGGCCGCTCCCCTGCCTCCTCTCGGTTGGCAGCCCCAAAAGTCCGCGCGGACCTTTTAATCCGGCTTGCGGATGTGGCTGTCAGGATGTGTGTAGGCGGGGCAGCGTGCCGAACGTGAGGGGAGGGGAGCTAGGCTCCTCTCACAGTCCGCCCTGAAGACCCGAACGGCGCGGGAAGACAGCGAGAGGAACGCAAAAGGTAAGTGAATTGACACGGGGGACTTGGCTTACTAGAAGGGGGGGGGGGGGAATAGTACTGTGGGGGATGAAATACTATATGAGGGATGAATTACTTTATGAGGGATGAAATACTATATGGGGGGATGAAATACTATATGGGGGATGAATTACTATATCAGGGATGAATTACTATATGAGGGATGAAATACTATATGGGGGGATGAAATACTATATGGGGGGATGAAATACTATATGAGGGATGAAATACTATATGGGGGATGAATTACTATATGAGGGATGAATTACTGTATGAGGGATGAAATACTATATGGGGGGATGAAATACTATATGAGGGATGAAATACTATATGAGGGGATGAAATACTATATGAGGGGATGAAATACTATATGGGGGGATGAAATACTATATGGGGGATGAAATACTATATGGGGGATGAAATACTATATGAGGGATGAAATACTATATGAGGGATGAATTACTATATGAGGGATGAAATACTATATGGGGGGATGAAATACTATATGGGGGGATGAAATACTATATGAGGGATGAATTACTATGGGGGATGAATTACTATATGGAGGATGAATTACTATATGGGGGATTAATTACTATGCTTACTATGGGGGAATATTACTATACTTACTATGGATGACACATACACATCATTCATCTACTCTTGGTCCGGCCCCCGGGTCCAATTATAAAATACTTTATTATTTCATAATAAAGTAATTATAAAATAATTTCTTTGTGTTTGATTCCTATTCAAGAGAATTACTTTATATATAGTCAATATAGGCACAGAGGTAAATTTTTTTAACATTTTCTAATGGTGGTGTGCCTCGTGATTTTTTTCATGAAAAAAGTGTGCCTTTGCACAAAAAAGGTTGAAAAACACTGGCTTAGGAGGACTGGAGCTATGCCATTATGTCACTTCTGCATCCGATCTAATTTAAACAAGGTCCTTTTTTTTTTTTAACGCATTTGATCAATGCTTTTTTTTTCCATCTAATGCTTTACACTGTAGAGGAAAAATGTGTGGTCTTATTGACCCCCAGATCTCTCCATAAACAGGACCTGTCACTGCTTATTTCTATCATAATGTTTACATTATTTTTGATAGGAATAAACCTGGTCAAATTTTTTTTTTTTTTTTTAAAGGGACAGTGTAAAATACAAAACATTGTAATAAAAAAATAAATAAATAAATTTGAAGCACCCCCGTCCCCCTGCGCAGTGGTGAACACATACGTACATCACACCCACATTAGTAAACAGTGTTCAAACCACACATGTGCAGTATCACCGTGAATGTCGGAAACAAAAACAATAATTCTAGCACTAGATCTCCTCTAACTGCGGACACAGTGCGGGAGATGACCAGAGACTGCGGACACAGTGCGGGAGATGACCAGAGACTGCGGACACAGTGCGGGAGATGACCAGAGACTGCGGACACAGTGCGGGAGATGACCAGAGACTGCGGACACAGTGCGGGAGATGACCAGAGACTGCGGACACAGTGCGGGAGATGACCAGAGACTGCGGACACAGTGCGGGAGATGACCAGAGACTGCGGACACAGTGCGGGAGATGACCAGAGACTGCGGACACAGTGCGGGAGATGACCAGAGACTGCGGACACAGTGCGGGAGATGACCAGAGACTGCGGACACAGTGCGGGAGATGACCAGAGACTGCGGACAGTGCAGGGAATGACCAGAGACTGCGGACAGTGCAGGGAATGACCAGAGACTGCGGACAGTGCAGGGAATGACCAGAGACTGCGGACAGTGCAGGGAATGACCAGAGACTGCGGACAGTGCAGGGAATGACCAGAGACTGCGGACAGTGCAGGGAATGACCAGAGACTGCGGACAGTGCAGGGAATGACCAGAGACTGCGGACAGTGCAGGGAATGACCAGAGACTGCGGACAGTGCAGGGAATGACCAGAGACTGCGGACAGTGCAGGGAATGACCAGAGACTGCGGACAGTGCAGGGAATGACCAGAGACTGCGGACAGTGCAGGGAATGACCAGAGACTGCGGACAGTGCAGGGAATGACCAGAGACTGCGGACAGTGCAGGGAATGACCAGAGACTGCGGACAGTGCAGGGAATGACCAGAGACTGCGGACAGTGCAGGGAATGACCAGAGACTGCGGACAGTGCAGGGAATGACCAGAGACTGCGGACAGTGCAGGGAATGACCAGAGACTGCGGACAGTGCAGGGAATGACCAGAGACTGCGGACAGTGCAGGGAATGACCAGAGACTGCGGACAGTGCAGGGAATGACCAGAGACTGCGGACAGTGCAGGGAATGACCAGAGACTGCGGACAGTGCAGGGAATGACCAGAGACTGCGGACAGTGCAGGGAATGACCAGAGACTGCGGACAGTGCAGGGAATGACCAGAGACTGCGGACAGTGCAGGGAATGACCAGAGACTGCGGACAGTGCAGGGAATGACCAGAGACTGCGGACAGTGCAGGGAATGACCAGAGACTGCGGACAGTGCAGGGAATGACCAGAGACTGCGGACAGTGCAGGGAATGACCAGAGACTGCAGACAGTGAAGGGAATGACCAGAGACTGCTGACCTTTGGGGAGTGAGGGGGAGCGGGTACCTGAATTTGACAGGTACCCGCTCCCACTTCCGCGGAGTTGTCCTTCCCTCTTCTTCCCGGGCCGGCTTCTGTGACAGCCGGGTGCCCACTGCGCATGTGCGAGAAGCGCTGCGCTTTGTGAATGGCCCGGCGCCTTCTCGGACCTTTCATGTGTCCCAGAAGACACCGGATCATTCACAAAGCGCAGCACATGCGCAGTGGGCACCCGGCTGTCACAGAAGCCAGCGCGGGAAGACTGTGCAGCGCTGGAGCGAGGACAACAGCTGAGCAGCCGGCCCGGTATTCTGACATGGTGGCCGCAAAAATACCGGACCGGCCGCTTTATATTCGCTCCATAAGACGCACTGACATTTTCCCCCCTTTTTGGGGGGAAAAAAGTGCGTCTTATGGAGCGAAAAATACGGTACTCGGTGTGACTTCATCTTTCATATTTTACAAAAAATTTAGTTTTATATTCTGTGTGTTTTTATAATTCATTAAAGTGTATTTTTCCCAAAAAATTGCGTTTGAAAAATCACTGCGTAAATACCGTGACCTAAAAAATTGCAGCAACCGCTATTTTATTCTCTATGGCCTCTGCTATGAAAAAAAAAAAATATATATGTTTGGGTAAAGTAATTTTCTAGCAAAAAAAAACATGTATTTTTACATATATAAGAGAAGTGTCAGAATTGGCCTGGTAAGGAAGTGGTTAAAGTCAACTGGAATCTGCTGACCTGCATTTGATGCATGTCAACTGTCTGAAAACATCATCAGTGTACACCAGCCCTAACAAAACTGTTGTGTTTTTATGCCAAATGAGTAAAAGTGAGAGCAGGAAGGTGGTCTAAATTAATCTCCAATAACTCGATCACCCTACTAAGTTGGATTTAACTCACCTCATTATTGTGAAGGGTAAGGCATAGTTTGCATTCATATGAGCCCAGATGATTTTTCATAAAATAAGGGTCCTGGAAAAAACAAAACACATAAGTAATATAACATTTTAAATTCCAAATCTGCTCCCCCCCGCCCCATTGCATTTCATACAGTCACAGGAAATCCTTACATTTTTTGATTGAGCGACGATGGTGTCATTCAACCCCAATTACTTTTAACTGCAAAAAGGCTGCTTTTTTATTATTTTAAATCCAGTTGCGTGACCTTATAGCACAAAGTTGGGCTATTAATTGTGATGGTAAAACCGTCTCTGGCTAATGATAAAATGTGAAGTGTATTTTCACTTTTGCGGTCAAATTTAAGAAAACCACATTATACATTTATTATGCGTTCCCATTCACACAGCATGCACTGCAAAAGAGGCCAGCCTGAAATGATCTAGCAGGACTTAATTTTCCGACCAAAGTTCCACTTTAATTATAGCTAACACAGCTGCCTAGCCCCCTAATAGACAGACAATTTAGTAGGATTTTCCTTGCTGGAGTGTCCATAGCTTTAAAAAAAAAGCAAGCTGCAATTTTTTTAAATTTTATTCTATTTTTTTAACTAGGTGAATGGTGACGCATAATAACAAAATACTGGTGTTATCCCAATCTAGCATCAAAAGTGGAAATACACCTTAAAGGTTGTAAAAGCAAAACCTAGCAAATGAGAGCGTATGATTCTAAATAGTCAAAAAGGCCGCATCAGCTTAGTCTGTATGTATTGCGGCAAGTGAATTAGAAAACGAACATATAGACACAGTGCTTGTGTTTTACAGGGCCTACAGAATATTTTGCATCATCTATAACTCACTTTTACTTTCACCAAAATGTCCCAGCCAATGCACCACTGACTTTACAATGTGGGCAATTTTACAAAACCATTTTCCTAAAAATGTTAAGGCCTCATGCACATTGATGCCTAAAAGCTCAATGTTTTTAGGCATACAGGCATTTTTTTCTAACTGATGTAAATGCAGACCATTGTTTTAAACATGCCTGTACTCACAAGCACGTAAACATGTACTGTGTATAGATCAGTTAAAAAAAAAACAAAAACAAAATACAAAAATGAGCATATGAGGCATTCCAACAAAAGCTAGAAGTATTTGTACATGCATGTATACACAAAAAAACACACATTTACTATACTGCCCATCCGTGAGTTTTTATGCAGGAATTCTCTGCCAGAAATCACAAATGAATACTGTGTACAAGTTTGTACAATGAGCACTCTGTTTTCATAATGTTTTGTTCAAGATAAAAACAGAGTGCTCAACCAATCTCCCTGTTTACAAACCCCTAAAATCATCCCCTTGATGGGAGTACCTTGTTAATATCAATTGTCTCTAAGGCCAGCTGCCGAAGACGTTCTCTTCTGTCCCTGTTGCTTTCAGAAGCAGAAGCAACTCCACCACTGCCAGTTTTGCCACCAGCTCTGTGTTGGAAATCCATGGCTGGAGGCTCAGGGGGGACAAACTAAGCCAGAAATCTGAAAAGGAATAAAGAAATGTACAAACAACTGTGCATAGACATATGATATATATACTGATACTTTGGCATGCAAGAAAGTCACACAAAACTAGCTCAAATAGCTTCTCACTTACAACAGTATAATAAAGTTGTAAACGGACAAACCAAAAGTCTCCTTTGGTGCAGTTACATTCATATTTAAAGTGGTTGTAAAGGATAAAAAGTTTTTTTACCTTAATGCATTCTCTGCATTAAGGTAAAAAACCTCTTATATGCAGCCCCCCCCAAATACTCACCCGAACCAGATATTGGTCCAGCGCCGAGCATGTCTGCCACAGCTCTTCTCCCCTCTCCCAGCTCTTACAGGCTCAGCTGAGAGGAGCGGGAGCTATTGGCTCCTGCTGCTGTCAGTCAAAACCTATGTATAGAGAGCGAGGGGCGGGCTGAGTCAAGCTGTATGTCTGAACGCAAACAATCCGGCTTAGAAAAGAGCTTGCATGAGTGCACGCCATAGGAAGCGGCTTATGGCAGGTACTGGGTGGAGGGGAGGAGCCAGGAGTGCCAGTGGGGGACCCCAAAAGAGGGGGATCGAGGCTGCTCTAAACCATTGCATAGAACAGGTATGTATAAAATGTATGTTTTTTCAATGAAAGAAAAAAAAAAAAAAAAAGTTTAAAATCACTTGAAGCTTCTTCTGCCTTCCCCAGCCATATACTGTCTCCAAACCAGTGTCAAAATCTTCTGAGCTGAGCCCATGCATGGCCTACTTTTTATTGAATACTGTGGAGAGTCTATACTTTGTCAAGAGTTGGAACGCTCAATATAAATGGAAAATATGCAGCACGTGCTTAAATCAATATTAAACCCCCAGTTCCAGTTTAAGCTGGTGCCCTGATTGCTGCTCAAGGTTTCCCGTTTCAGGCTGGCTGCCTACTCTTACAGCATCCTATGGAGGTACCCTTGCATGCAGAGACTAGAGCTTCTTCCTACACTGTGTGCATCAATAAAAGCACACAGCAGAGGATGGCAAGGTACTCACCTGCTCCTTCCCTTCTCCAACTAACAGACTTGCTTCAAACCGCAATCTATTTAACCCTTTCCTGTGAAAAACCAACGTTCTGGAAAGCATCACTGAGAGAGCAAGAGCCAGCATAATTGGAAGTAAACTCTAAGTGCACGGGAAAGAATTTTACATAGTTTAATGGAGAATGTTTAGTTTATTGTGCTGAAAGTGTTAGGCTAAAAACACTGAGGATTTTTTGCTACTTTAAAGCTCAGAGGATTTTGACAACTGGCCCTGTAAACAGAAAATAGGTTTTCTGGGAGGGCAGAGCAGGATGAGCTAAGCTGCTGAGAGAAAAAAAAATGTTGGTTTGACTAGTGTTAACTTTAAAGATGAATTGCTCTCCGATGCCTGCTGCTATAGAGGTCTTTGAAGACTTGTTTTAAACCGATAGCAAACCGCAATATTAAAAAAACAAAAACTCCCCTGCAAGACAATAGCATAATGTGCTAACACATTATTACCTTAGAACGAAGACACCAGTGATGTGCTGTCACTGATGACAAGGCTTCCATCTACACCCGGTCTATCTTTCAAATCTGCAGGCTCCAGCAGCTTGAATGACCGAGCAGTGATGACTTCATTCCCGCGCAGGTGTGTGGGAGTCACGGGTCATGGTACAGCGCTCTGAAGGAATGGGTATGCTGTTCCTTCAGAGCGCATGCACTGGTGACGAATATCTCCCGAATGGTGCACATTTAGGAGATTTTTATTTTATCAACAGGTGAGCTTTATTAACACATACGCTGAATGGTCTAAGGTTGTCAGTGGTGTACCCCAGGGTTCAGTGTTGGGACCCTTACTTTTTAATATATTTATAAATGATATAGGGTCTGGGATTAAAAATCCCATTTCAGTCTTTGCAGATGACACCAAGCTGTGCAGTGGAATTATGTCCTTACAGGATGTCTCCAATTTACAAGCCGACCGCAATGCACTGTTTAATTTAGCAACTATGTGGCAAATGAGGTTTAATGTTGATAAATGTAAGGTTATGCACTTGGGGGCTAAGAATATGCATGCATCATACATACTAGGGGGAGTACAACTGGGGGAATCAATGGTGGAGAAGGATCTGGGGGTTCTGTTATTAATAATGGCATGCAATTCCAAGCTGCAGTTTCTAAAGCAAGCAAAATCCTCTCTTGCATTAAAAGAGGTATAGACTCCAGAGAGAGAGATATAATTTTACCCCCGGACAAATCATTAGTAAATCCTCATCTGGAATATGCAGTTCAGTTTTGGGCACCAATTCACAAAAAGAACATTGGGGAACTGGAGAAAGTACAGAGAAGGGCAACCAAACTGATAAGAGGCATGGAGAAGCTCAGCTATGAGGAAAGATTAGAGGAACTGAATTTATTCTCTCTTGAGAAGAGGAGATTAAGGGCGGGATATGATCAACATGTATAAATACATCAGCGGTTCATATATTTAACTCGGTGTAGAGCTATTCACCCTGAGGTCATCACAGAGGACAAGCAGGCACTCTACAAGTCTGGAGAAAAATACATTATTCTCCAAACACGGAAAGGTTTCTTCACAGTTAAGAGCTGTGAAAATGTGGAATAGACTCCCTCAAGAGTTGGTTCTGGCCAGCTCAGTGGATTGCTTTAAAAAAGGCCTGGATTCTTTTTTGGATACACAGAATATAACTGGATACTAACATTATAGGTAAAGTTGATCCAGGGAACATCTGATTGCCTCTTGGGGGATCAGGAAGGAATATTTTTACCCTGCAGGGGCAAATTGGATCAGGCTTCGCTGGGCTTTTTTGCCTTCCTCTGGATCAACTGTGGGTGCAGGATTATAACTTTTTTTTTTTTATTGAACTGGATTGACTTTTGTCTTTTTTTTTAGCCAGACTAACTATGTAACTAATGAACCTTAATGGCATCCCAGTCTTAATCCGTAGGGTTCAATATTGAGTTGGCCCACCCTGAGGAGGCCTGGCTCACAGTCTCCACTCTAATTCATACCAAAGATGTTTTATCTTGTTAGGTCAGGACTCTGTGCAGGACAGTCAAGTTCCTCCACCCCAAACTCACTCATCCATATCTTTATGGACCTTGCTTTGTGCACAGTCATGTTGGAACAGGAAGGGGCCATCCCCAAACTGTTGCCACAAATTTGGGATCATGAAATTGTCCAAAATGTCTTGGTATGCTGATGCCTTAAGATTTACCTTCACTGGAACTAAGGGGCCAAGCCCAAACCATAAGCCCCCCTCCACCAAACTTTTCATTTGGCACAATGCAGTCAGGCAAGTACTGTTCTCCTGGCAACAACCAAACGCAGACACGTCCATCAGATTGCCAGACAGAGAAGCGCTTTTCGTCACTCCAGAGAACACGTCTTCACTGCTCTAGAGTTCAGTGGCGGCATGCATTACAACACTGCATCCGACGTTTTGCATTGCACTTGGTGATGTAAGACTTGGATGCAGCTGCTCGGCCATAGAAACCCATTCCTTGAAGCTCTCTATGCACTGTTCTTGTGCTAATCTGAAGGCCACATGAAGTTTGGAGGTGACTGGCAACTTCTGCACACTGTGCGCCTCAGCAAGCGCTGACCCCACTCTACCATTTTACATGGCCTACCACTTTGTGGCTGAGTTGCTGTTGATCCCAGTTGCTTCCACTTTGTTATAATACCACTAGCAGTTGACCATGGAAAATTTAGTAGCAAGAAAATTTCACAGATGGCCTTATTGCACAGGTGGCAACCTATCACAGTACCACGCTTGAATTTGCTGAGCTCCCGAGAGTGACCCATTCTTTCACAAATGTTTGTAATAGCAGTCTGCATGCCTAGGTGTAGTGTACGTTGGTCTCTTTTGCTTGGCCCCAGTTCTACTTTTAGCTTACCAGGCAGTGCTTTACCATTCCGGGATGCAGCATCTCTATCACACTACAACCCCAGCCCACACAGTATTTAGGTTATTATTATTATACAGGATTGATATAGCGCCAACAGCTTGCACAGCACTTTACAATACAAATTCAAAGCGAGGGTTAGGAAGGCCCTGCTCCTTAGCGCTTACAATCTAATAGAAGTACACCATTGCGAGTGTGGGAATGTGTGTAAATCGCAGATGTGCTCACACCAAAACGACAGTGCTGTTTAGAAGAGGCACGGGGGTGCTATTAAATGGCACCCTCATGCATCGGAAAATGCAGTGTGTTTTTGGGTGCGTGAAACTGCACCAAGTGGTTCCATGCAGATGCATTTTGTGTTTTCAAAACAGGGTCAGGGACTCTCTTCCTGCCTTACCCGCACATACAGCAGCCTATTCAAATGAATGGGCTACTGTTCCCACACAAACCGTACCACCCGCAATAGCCTGAACCTAACTAGGTTCACATCTTTGCATTTCCTGTGTGCTGCATTTGAATGGGCTGCTGTACCTATGGGAAATGCAGAGAAAGTTCCCCCCAAACCTTTTTCCAAAATGCACCTGCAGGGCAGCCACATACAGTTTTGTGCTGCGTTTTCAGATGCATGGGGGGTACCATCAAGAATTAGGGTACTAAGAATTAGGGTGCAAACAGAACTGATGTTTGAACATCGGTATTCCTGCCCAAAATGTTAGGTGTTTATTTTGTATGTACAAAATAAAATCTACCTTGCAGAGTGCAACTTTATTGAGAGGTGTATTGTATGTGCATATACGATGAAACACAGGTGAAACTCGAAAAATTAGAATATCGTGCAAAAGTTCATTTATTTCAGTAATGCAACTTAAAAGGTGAAACTAATATATGAGATAGACTCATTACATGCAAAGCAAGATAGTTCAAGCCGTGATTTGTCATAATTGTGATGATTATGGCTTACAGCTCATGAAAACCTCAAATCCACAATCTCAGAAAATTAGAATATTGTGAAAAGGTGCAATATTCTAGGCTCAAAGTGTCCCACTCTAATCAGCTAATTAAGCCATAACACCTGCAAAGGGTTTCTGAGCCTTTAAATGGTCTCTCAGTCTGGTTCAGTAGGAATCACAATCATGGGAAAGACTGCTGACCTGACAGTTGTGCAGAAAACCATCATTGAAACCCTCCATAAGGAGGGAAAGCCCCAAAAGGTAATTGCAAAAGAAGTTGGATGTTCCCAAAGTGCTGTATCAAAGCACATTAATAGAAAGTTTCGTGGAAGGGAAAAGTGTGGAAGAAAAAGGTGCACAAGCAGCAGGGATGACCGCAGCCTGGAGAGGATTGTCAGGAAAAGGCCATTCAAAAGTGTTGGGGACTTTCACAAGGAGTTGACTGAAGCTGGAGTCAGTGCATCAAGAGCCACCACACACAGATGGATCCTGGACATGGGCTTCAAATGTCATATTCAAATGTTAAGCCACTCCTGAACAACAAAGTCAGAAGCGTCTTACCTGGTCTGTTGCTCAGTGGTCCAAAGACCTCTTTTCTGATGAGGGCAACTTTTGCATCTCATTTGGAAACCAAGGACCCAGAGTATGGAGGAAGAATGGAGAGGCACACACTGCAAGATGCTTGAAGTCCAGTGTGAAGTTTCCACAGTCTGTGTTGATTTGGGGAGCCATGTCATCTGCTGGTGGAGGTCCACTGTGCTTCATTAAGTCCAGGGTCAACGCAGCCGTCTACCAGGAGATTTTGGAGCACTTCATGCTTCCTTCCGCAGATGAGCTTTATGGGGATGCTGACTTCATTTTCCAGCAGGACTTGGCACCTGCCCACACTGCCAAAAGCACCAAAACCTGGTTCAATGACCGTGAGAATTACTGTGCTTGATTGGCCAGCAAACTCGCCTGACCTGAACCCCATAGAGAATCTATGGGGCATTGCCAAGAGAAAGATGCGAGACATGAGACCAAACAATGCAGAAGAGCTGAGGGCCACTATTGAAGCATCCTGGTCTTCCATAACACCTCAGCAGTGCCACAGGCTGATAGCTTCCATGCCACGCCGCATTGAGGTAGTAATTTCTGCAAAAGGGGCCCAAACCAATTACTGAGTACATATGCATGCTTATACTTTTCAGAGGTCCAATATTACAATCCTTGTTTTATTGATTGCATGTAATATTCTAATACTCTGAGATTGTGGATTTGGGGTTTTCATGAGCTGTAAGCCATAATCATCACAATTATGACAAATCATGGCTTGAACTATCTTGCTTTGCATGTAATGAGTCTATCTCATATTAGTTTCACCTTTTAAAGTTGCATTACTGAAATAAATGAACTTTTGCACGATATTCTAATTTTTCAAGTTTCACCTGTATGTGTAAAACAGCCTTTTTCAACAAGGATGCCATGGCACTCTGGTGTGCTTTGGTAAAATTCCTAAAAATTGCGCCAAATTGCCCAAAGATTGTCAGCGAGCCAATAGGTGGATTAAGCCTGCCTTTTTGTTACACAAAGCAACAGGTTTTTATTGTGTAACATTACAGCCTTGAGCACGGTGTGGGCAAGCCACTTGCATCCTAACAACTAATGACATTATGGGTTTATAAGGAGAATGTAAGATGCCAGAGGACCTTCTTGTTTGCTATTCTTCTGCCCCTCCATCCCCATGAACACAGGAGAGATGCTGGGGGGGATCTACACGTATACATGTTGCTACATGATGTAAAACTATTAGTTTAGTAGTTTACACTTTGGAATAGGGTACTTCGAGATTGACAAGCATTTTAAGGAGTGCCTTGACAGAAAAAAGGTTGAGAACTACTGGCAACTCAGATTTCTGTATTTTTTTTTTGTACTGATCTGTAGCACTACCCCCTTAGGAGTCATGGAGTTTTGGGTCCCCCTATAGCTCTGCACAGCCAGCCAACATGCATCTTCTTCTACACCTGCACACTGAAGTCAGTAAACAGTCCTTCAGCTTGGTTTTGATGTTTTAAACCTGGATGGGGTTTGAGGGGTGTATGGGATGCCCAAGGAAACTGAACTATGAGGACAAACTCTGTCCGGTGACAAAATAGTCTCTCCTTTAAGATCATTCCAGCTCTCTGGTGCACAGTGGCAGCTTCTGGGTCCCCTTGCCCAGGGAATACCTTCAGTGCACCTGGGTGAAGAGGAGGATTTATATGGGGTCTGAGGAGTCAGACCCCAGATAAATCCTCCTCTTCACTCAGGTGCACTGAAGGTATTCCCTGGGCAAGGGGACCCAGAAGCTGCCACTGTAGAGAAGTAGTCCCGGGTGAAGACCTAGTTGGGTATCCCAACTGACTGCCCTGTCCCCTTATCTGGCCCAAAGGGTGTAGGATTACTCACTTTGCCTCTCAGGTAAGTTTATTGGGTTGGTGGATGCCTTCAGGTCTTATGTGGGGCTAGCTCCTTCCCAGGCTGTCTTCTGTCAGGGGATGGTTGAGGTAGAGAGAACCTCCTGTCCAGCACCTGCCTGTGGGCCCTCCTAAGCTCCACACTCCATCTTCCACCTGACACTGACCACTTCCCAATCAGGCTCTCATACTTAAGGTCTGTCCTGACCCAATGCCAAGCCTCTTGCTTGAGGATTGGTCAGAATCCTCTGAGGATGCAGATCAGCCCCTCATCACCCTCACCCACTGCCTTCTAGAAACTTCTCAAGCTTCTAGAGCAGGGGCAAGTATAAGGGAACTGACATGCAGAGCCCTCAGCCCTGACCTAAAGTAAACTGGCAGACATCCCTGGATGTTACTCAGCCTCTATCTAGATCCCCCTAGCTAAGTAGAGGGGCGCTACAGATCTATACACAGTGTATGTTTACGCACCTGTGTGTGAAGGCACATTAAAAACATTAGGCTGCATTTACAGCTGTAAAAAAAAATGCCTGTATGTCTAAAACCATTGAGTTTTGAGGCAGCAGTGTGCAAGAGGCTGTAAAGGCACCCCCGCATGTCTGATAAAGAGAAATGTATTTTGGCTACGGAAACATACGCGATTTACATGCATTTCCTGTAATAGTATGCATCAATGGGGCCAGTCCCATATGAAGACTGTTTACTTTAGCACTGGTACGATCGTATGAGCCGTTAGGTCTGAAAGGTATAGATCCACTTTAAACATATAGAGCACAGCTATACATCTCATCGGTATACGTCGTGCAAACAGCACAGACATGATAAAGACGGAGAAGGGTGCCGTGCATGAACAAGCTTACAATGTAAAAAGCTCCGTATACACTAGGAAGAGGAGCATTATAGTAAACCAACACTTCCCACCCGCGTATCCCTCTCCCAGATACTACTTACCTCCGCTCCAGCCGCCTTGTACACCAGGCCACACGGTCCGGAAGTGTGCTCTCTTCCAGGAAGTAACGTCGCCTCAACAAAACTTTACTTCCACGAACACGTATGTACTTCCGGGTGAAGAAAACCAAGGCAGTTGTACTGTAAACATAAGGGCTGTCAGCCTATGAACGTGTCTGCTGATGTGTTAGTTTGTGGTGCTGTTTCGCCTTTCACGCTCTGTAAGGAATACTGATTTCCGTGTCCTATAGAGGACTCGGGCCATGCTGTGTGCCCGCTATGAGGTACAATGACAAGGAGCTGGTGTCCCTCTCCAGGCAGAGGGCGGAGAAGGCAGCTGAACTGGGCATGAGGGCCCCCAAGAAAGGAAGCGGTGAGTATTGGGAAGGCAGGCATGGCTGTGACATATGGCTTGTAAATCAGGGCAGTGCGGGTGGACTGGAGGCAAAACTTTAGTTTTTTTCCCTTTTGGATAGAGTAATGCAGGCCATAGATGGGGAGAAAAACTGCAGATTTTTCTTTTAAAAAACGAAAAATCGGTTGTTCAAGTGGCCGACGTTACCATCAATGGTAAAAAAAAATCGGCCGATTTTCTACCCGTCTAGAGCCGGCAAAAAGTGTCCCTGCAGAGAGCTCTGCTATTTCTTTGACAGTTCTCTGACAGTTCCTTGACATTTATAGAAGTTGCAACAATGTATCTATTTGTTTCCATTTAGGATACAGATGTTTTTATTCGGAAACAGATACAATGTTTCAACCGCTGTAAATGTCAAGGAACTGTCAGAGAACTGTCAGAAATAGCGGAGCTCTCTGCAGAGACACTTTTTGCTGGACTGGAATTCTTCTTATTTTCATCCTACTTCTTCATCCTCATCCTCTTCTTCTTCTTCTTCATCCTCATCCTCTTCTTCATCCTCATCCTCTTCTTCATCCTCATCCTCTTCTTCATCCTCATCCTCTTCTTCTTCTTCATCCTCATCCTCTTCTTCATCCTCATCCTCTTCTTCATCATCCTCATCCTCTTCTTCATCATCCTCATCCTCTTCTTCTTCTTCTTCATCCTCATCTTCTTCTTCATCCTCATCCTCTTCTTATTCTGCATCCTCATCCTATTCTTCTTCATCATCATCCTCATCCTCTTCTTCTTCATCATCATCCTCATCCTCTTCTTCTTCATCCTCCTCTTCTTCTTCTTCTTCATCTTCTTCATCCTCATCCTCTTCTTCATCCTCATCATCCTCATCCTCTTCTTCATCTTCTTCTTCTTCATCCTCATCCTCTTCTTCTTCCTCATCCTCTTCTTCATCATCATCCTCATCCTCCTCTTCTTCTTCATCCTCATCCTCTTCTTCATCCTCATCCTCTTCTTCATCCTCATCCTCTTCTTCATCATCCTCTTTTTCTTCCTCTTCTTCTTCTTCATCCTCTTCTTCATCGTCTTCCTCTTCTTTTTCTTCTTTTTGTCTTCCTCTTGCAGGTCACTGCTCATGCGCAGATTTTTTATCGGTAAAAAATCGGCCGATTTGCCCACTAATTGCCGCGAAAATCGGCAGATCGGCAAAATCGGCCGATTTTTTTCCAACTTTACCGAAAAAAAAAAACGGCCAAAATACCGAAAAACGGCCGACCAAATCGCCCACTAACGATCCGAAAATCGGCCGATTTTATTTTCGGCCGAAAAATCGGCCGATTTTCGACCCATCTATGGCCTGCATAAGACTGAGTTCACACTCGCAGAGGAATCGCACTGCATTCCTGTGCACATCACGTGGTGTCTGTGCAAGCCATACGACCAAAATTTTTTTCCTGCACCTGAATCTCATTGCATGGGTATTCGCACCAATGCGATCTGATTCTGGCAATCAAACTGTGTTTTGCAATCTGTTTCAGGGTGTCCTTAAATGACACCCACAGCAGATCGCCTGGATGCCGTGCAATTGCAATGGGGCAAACACACAGGATTTGCTGCGTTTCCCGTATTACATCTGTGTGAACCAGGACTGAGCCTAGGTTCACACTACAGCGGTGTGGAAATTCCATGTGATTTGCACAGGAACCACACTCCTGTACAAATCACATGTGATTGGTATGCAGTGCGATTAGAGCCATACATTTTGTATGGCTCTATTCGCACCGCACCCTCACCAAAAAGGTGCAGGACCCTTTTTTGGTCCGCACTAGAATCAGATCTCATGGGTATTCACACCTATGCAATGCGATTCTGCACATCACACCACGTTTTGAGGACAGATGTGGGGGTGTCATTAACATACACACCCAGATTGGTTCATGAGAACAGGATGTGATTGTGAGGCAGTGCGGAATTCGCACTGAAAACTTTGCAAATTCCATACCACATCAGTGTGAACGAAGGCTAATGGAGCGTTATAAACCCTGTTAATTTTTTTTTCCGTTCTGTGTTCCATTGGGGAGATTTCCCTTCACTTCCTATCACATAGCCAAACCAGGAAATGAGAGCAGATCCCTCCAAAGTCAGGGAATCCCTGATTATCACCAGTGCTATTGTCCCCATTAGAAGATTTCTCCTCCATAACTCTTCAGGAGACAACATTTCAGATTTTCTTTTAATTTTTCTTTTGGTGATAACAGGACAAATAAAGGGGGGGGGGGCACAGACAGCAATAAAAATGAACAGAGGTTCTGTTCCTCCACTCTGTCGAAACTAATCAAAAGTTTTACCTTTAGTTATACTTTAACCGCTTCATACCTAAGGGTAAAACAAATCTTCATGCCTAAGTAAAATTTTGCAACTTTGACATGTGTAAGTAAAACTGTATATGTCATCACAACTACTTTGTACATCCAGGTGAATTATACCGCGTTTTTTTTTAAGGACAAATTGGGCCTTCATGTGGTGGTAAATGGTAATGGATCTCTTCTGATTTTTTTTATTATCAAAGGAAAATTGAAAATAGTTAAAAATGTTTTTTCTTTTATTTAGCTGTGTGTTTCTTGTTACTACCATAACCTCCCACCAAAGAACAACCCAAAATAAATTCTCCAGCTTCTGACGATCGCAGCGATACTACAAATGTGTATGTTATTTGTACCCATAGTGCAGCTCAGAAACAATAGAGCGCATTTTGCATTTTTTTTTCATCCTAACTAAAATGCTGACACTGGTACTAATTTAAAAAAAAAAACCCAAAAAAAACCTGACCTTTGACCCTGTGCTTGACCCAAACACTAACCCAGGCACTGACCTAGATCAAACGTTGATATTTTTTCAATATTTCTTTTTTTTTTTCCCTCTCTCTCTGGAAGGAGAGGCAGAGATATACAATGTGTTTGATTAACTAAAGCTGGAGAGTACAAAAGCTGTGCATGGTAGCCAATCAACTTCTAACTTCAGCTTGTTCAATTAAACTTTGACAAAAAAAAAAAAAACCTAGAAGCTGATTGATTTCTATGCAGAGCTGCACCAGATTTTGAATTCTCCAGCTTTAGTAAATCAACCCCAATGTATCTTTCTTCTCCATTCAGAGAGAAAGAAAACACAGGGGCGGTCTTCACAGCGATAGCAAATCAGAGGCTATCACAGCGATCAGGTCACCCGGAATCAAGAGTTCCGGGTCCCAAGCGTTAGTACAGGACCTAGGGCACTCAGTGACACCCCGCTCTTTGTGCTGGGAGTGCGCCATGGGGCGTGTTCCCAGCACAAAGACAGGTGCGCAAATATGCAATCCCATGGGGAGGAAAAAAAAAAAGCCCAGTTCTGTCAAGACCACATATTTGTGTGACGTCGGCATCAATGGGTTAAAGTAGAATTAATTTTCCTTTCCTAACATGTATTTGATGTTTAATTTTCCTTGTAACTTCTGCCTTTGTAAATTGGATTTTCAAGTGTTTCCTGACAGTGCTGCTTGATGGTAATTCTCTCTGTGCTGCTGGGATCTAAGGAGTCTTCTACAGGTTTCCATTATGTGTGAACTTCGCCCTGTATGCCAAGTCTTCATGCAGCTGCTCAGAGTGCCACCCACACACACAGCGCAAGAGCGATACACAAAACTACTGTCAATCATCACCATGGAGGAGAGACGTGGCTTTTCCTCTGTGTATCCCTCTTTCACTGACTGTGTGTGCAGTACTCTGAGCAGCTGCATGTAGACTCAGCATACAGTGTGGAAGCATGCACTTACTGGAGACTTGTACAGGACTCCTTCGATCCTGGCAGTACAGAAAAAAAGCTGACTTTAAAGTGTATGATACTCCAAAATTTCACATTTCCTATATGTGCATGTTGTACTGTGTACTTGTGTCAAAAAGTATCCTGTTTTCTTTATCGCTTTCTCTGTGTGAAATCCCTATTGATCCTGCCAGTCGCTCTGTTTTCCTATTAGAAAACTGACTATACTAGGCCTGAGAGCACATCCATCCCAGTATGGTAATTTTTCTGGCTGTGCTGGGAGCAGTCTGCCTGTTTTCCAATGGCCAAGAGATGCCCCCAGCACAGCTCTTCATTTGGAAGATCAGTGTATTGCGCGCGCGCTCTCTCTCTTTCTCTGTCTTTTGCTGCCCCCCTTCCATGCAGTATCCACCACACCTCTCCAAGCCTCAGTTTGACAAGAGGGAGAGAGAGATCTCAATAAATGAATTTCTTACTTTGTATTTTTTTTATATAACACTATTTCCATATTAAAATTTTTAGGTGCAGCAATCCTTTCTCTTTTTTTATAATATATAAAGAAATGAGAACGAGATCTCCAAGTTTAAAAAAAAATCTTTTACTTCAAGTGTATCTTCATACAAAAATTATTACTAATTTTTGTATGAAGACACACTTGAAGTAAAAAGTTTTGCAACTTAGCAGTCTTGTTCTTATTTGTTTTTGGATGTTGTGGAATTATGGGAGCCATATACTTTAATACTACTTTAAGCCCTGTTGAACACTTTGTATTAATCAGCTAAATAAGTTCTAGGTCCATTAAAGCAGAAATAAAGTCAAACCCTATTTTATTTTTCTTTTGGATAGCGTAAAGAGGGATTAGGACACCTGCCAGGTTTTTGTTGCTGTCTGTGTCCCCATTAAGGAAATTCACCCTCTTTATTTGTCCTGGTGACCACCATTCCTGAGAGTGAAAGAAAATCCCAACTTTGGAGTTCTCACTAAAATAGGAATAGAGGGGAAATCTTCCATTGGGGACATTTGTTTTTGTGACCGCAGGGATTTTCCTCACTTCTTTATGTGATTATGAGACAGGAAGTAAAGGAAAATCTCCCCAGTTGGACACAGATGGCAAAAAAACAACTAATAGACGTTATCATTCCTCTTTATGCTATTCAAAATAAAAAAAAAAAGGCTTTAATTCCTTTTTAAAACAAAAGGTGTGCAATGTCTTAGTTTGTTTTCTTTAGAAATAAACCACAGCCAGAGCAGAAAACCCTGTGCCCTGCCAGCATGCTGTAGAGTGGGACTTTGCTTTCTGTGAAGAATCAGTGATCTCTCTGTAGAGGTTCCACTGGCCACCTGCTGAGTGAGACCTAAATTTCTCCAATCAGTCAAGTGCATGCTTCCTGCTTATTGGAAAGCTCAGGCTTCAACTTTGGAGGGGGTGTGTTGAACCTCTGGAGAGAGACCACCAATTCCCCACAGAAAGCAAGGGTTCCACTCTGCCTCTGCTGCCAGGACACAGGCTATGGCTGCTTTAGAAAGAAAAACTGTAAGACACTGAGCTCCTTGTGTTTTAATGAACCTGGATCACATTTAGCAGATTTATATAAATACTGTATATATAAAAGAAATTTGCTAGCAGGAATGCATTTATTGTAGAAGAGATTCTGTATATATCTTCTTCAGTAAAAGTATTTTACCTGCCTGCTAATTTCAAAAGATTGTACACTTAGTGGCACATTTACTGCTCAATGTACAATCTTGTTTACATGCCACATCATCATCATATTGGTAATTATGAACTAAGGAGTAAATAAAAAACACAGAGATTAATGCAGATCCTGCAAGTTGTGTCTAATGGCTCGTGTACACGTTTAGAAGCAGTAGGATGGTTTCTTAAATGCTTTCTAAATGCATGCCCAGTAAGGGCTCTTGCACATGGCTGAAGTTTAGAGCATATGGCCTCAGAGAGTAAAATACAGCTGTAGTTGTGGCACCTAATGTCAGGCATTGCTAGGGCACATAAAACAGAATTGTTTTTTTATGCAGATATTTTTTTGTTTTTTTCATGAATGTTGCTTCCTACTGACTATTTTCCACCTGTTTTCTTTAATCCTCTTTGTACAGTACTGAAGAAGCGTCTGGTGAAATTGGTTGTGAATTTTCTGTTTTACTTCCGGGCAGATGAGGAAGAGGTAGGAAAATACTTCCAACTTCTGAGGGGAGTTTCCTTATATGGACTAAGGCTGGCCATAGATGATTTTTTTTTTTTTTTAATTTGTATAAGACCTCTGGAAAATCAACAGATACTCCCATCCACACATGCAAGGTGGATGGGAGAACTGCTGTTCTATTGTATTCTGATGGCATGGGCTCCATTTACAAGTTTTCCCCCATCAAGGAGGTCTTTTTGCTAATATTATAATTTCAACACTAGCTACTTTACACAAGGTTGTGGTATAACTGGGGTAACAGTCCAGGTTGCTGCAAATACAGACAGGAATTTTTTGTAATACTTACTCTGCCACATGTGCAGGGTTATGGGAAGTATTGTGACCTGTAGATGTGGCATCATGGTTTATTATTATATAGTACCAAAACCTAACATGACTTGTTAGGTTTTGGTACTATATTTTAAAAAGTCAATAAATGTCCCTTTATTTGGCCCTCATAACAGAACTGTAACAACTCAATGCGAGTATTTGTTCTGTTACTCACATTGCTCGATACACCCATGGCACTGGTGGGGAAACAAACTTAAAACATCAGGTAGGACATCTACAATTTGTAAAAGTAATAATCAAGTGAACCTGTACAATACAACAAAAGGCAAAGTGGGAGATTTTTATAGTACAGTGTTTCTCAACCTTTTTCAGTCAAGGCACCCTTTAAAATTATGGACAATCTCGAGGCACCCTTTAAAATTATGGACAGTCTTGAGGCACCCCTAGACTGTCCATAATTTTAAAAGGGCACCCCTTTCTAAAATGTGAAAAACTATTCTAATAGTTTTATATAACGCAGCAACATCCACACATGTAGGACACCCAACATTAGAGGTGATTTATTCTTCCAAAGCAAAAACTTTTGCACACTGGTACTGAGTACTATTCCAGTGTTTCTTTCCTCCCTCAGTTTTTCTCCATCACTGAGCTAATATGACCCCAGCACTGAATGAAAGGGGCAGGGGTGGGTCAAGCTAGGATGCTGTGCAAAACCAACATACTCCTTATCAGCTGATGATGTCATTGGTTGTCAGGATGCCGGCAGCTAGAACACTAACGGTGCACAAGCAAAACTGTGCCTTTGTGTAACTAAAAGGCAGGCTTGTTCCACCCACTGGTTTGTATTCAAGTTTTGGACAATTTTTAGACATTTTCCCAAGGCACCCCTGAAGAAACCTCAAGGCACCCTGGTTGAGAGGCTGGTATAGTAGACACCCTCTATACTTGCCACCCATTAGGCACTTTGACCATGGTTAGAAATCAAATATCTGTTCAAAAATCAATTTTTCCTGAAAAATGCTTACTTTTTTTTAACCCACGGTGGTGTGCAAAAAACAAAACACCAGTTAACTGAAAAAATAAAAAAGTGCATTGAAACACACATAAAGAATATGTAACATTTCAGGTTTCTGATATGTGCTTGGTGTACCATGTAATTGTATGAAAATATCCTGTTCTCTTAGTATTGCTTCCTTTGTGGGAAATACCTGGTGTCTCTGCTTTCCTATTAAAAAGTGACCATGCGAGGGGGCGCTCGTGAGCAGCAGCCAGGATGGCTGCCTTCTAAATCTGTGCTTTGGCCGCTGGACACATCGGCCGATTTTCGCCCTCCAGGGGGGGTCCCCCTGTTTCCTCACTGGCCCCCTGTCTCCCTGGTGCCCTGATGGGCAAAAAAACGCCGGCCGCCCGTGCCTCCAGCTCCCGGGGGGCCGTTCAGAAGTTTGCGGCCTACCCGCCGGAGATTGCGGCTGAAGCCGGGGCCTCGATTTTGGGCCGGCCGCCGAACACTTCCAGGACCCCGGCCTCGGATTCGCGGCTCCCGCCAGAGACCTTAAATGGAGCCCCAGCTGCAATTTTGGGTCCCATGCCATCACCATCTGCAGGTGGGTCGGATCATGGCAGTGTGGAGGACCCGTCCCAGCAGTCTCCCATGCCATTGGAGCCATCCCAGCAGTCTCCCATGCCATCTCTGCGGGATGCTGAGCTCCTGCGCCGCTTCCAGTTTATGTTACAATCAGAATTGTCCTCCGCTACCTCCAAGCTGGCCGACCGTCTCTCACGGGAAATTCGGGAGTTGGGCAGTCGGACGAACGACCTTGAAGATAAAATGGATGCTGCGGCTACGGTCCTTGAAAATCACGAGCAGGATTTATGCGACCTCAAGAACGAATTGGCGGATGCGCTGCTACGGCTTGAGGATTTTGAAAATCGTTCCCGCCGTGGCAATTTGCGGTTAAGGGGTATCCCGGAAACGGTTACGGATCTTACCTCCACTGCTACTGCTCTGTTCCAGGAGCTGATGTCCGCCATTCCCATTGACCGTCTTGAATTTGATCGTATACATCGTGCATTGGGCCCCAGACGACCGGATGGGCCCCCGAGAGACATTATCATCAAGTTCACTTATTACCGCACTAAGGAAACCATCCTCTTGGCGGCCAGAAATAAACCTGATCTCAGCTTCCAGGGGCATCGCTATCAGCTCTTCGCGGACCTTTCCCAGACCACTCTTCAAAAGCGCCGCCAGTTGAAGCCCTTCACTTCGGTCCTGGTGAAACATAGTATTAAATACGCCTGGGGCTTTCCGTTCCGCCTCACCTTCACCTACCAGGGCCGTAGTCACTCTGTGGCTACACCAGAGGAGGCTCACTCTCTCCTGGAATCCTTACACCTTCTTTCGCCGGAGGCTGCGGATCGGAGCCCAGTTCATTCATCTGGATCCCCGGCGAGGCCGCTTCCTCCGAGCCGCATCTGGGAGCGGTCGTCCAATAGGAAGAGGGCCCTGTCTCAGACCCCTTCGCGATCAAGTCCTTCCTGTTCTTCTCCGGGCTGAAGATGCGTCCTGGATTTTCCATGTATCATCTCACCGATGAACTCTCTGACGGGACCGTGAGTTTGGCCCTTGGGGCTCCCCCAGTTTGTTTGCGTTCCGGGTTGATACTGCTCCTCGGGCTCCGGGGTGGGAGGTTGACTCGGTGGGTCTGGTTGGGTGGAAGGGGATTGGCCCCTATGGTTCTCCAGGTTTCTATGGGGAGGTTATCGCGGAGGTCCCTGCTCCTGGGACTTTTAGTTTTATTAAGTTTTACTACATTATATTATGTTTATTACCTTTTTGCCCTCTGAGGGCTTCTGTTTTGATGTTTCCATTTGCAGCCATGTGTCCGGCGGTAGAGTTACCCCTAACTGTATCCTTCATGTGTAGGATGCACGTCACCATTGGTGTGACACAATTGCACTGTTGTGTATACTTTTTGTGTCTTTTTCCTTTTTTCTTTCTTTGTTCTTTTCTTTTTCTCTGTTTTTTTTTGTTTTTGTTTTCTGCAGGGTTCCGGGACGCCATGGTCCGATTGCCATTGGGAGTGGAGATTGCTGGCTGCTTTGGGCTTTTTTCTGCTGAGCGTGTTGCGTTGATACCACCATGGCCTCGCCCCTTTTGAAAATACATTCACAAAATGTTCAAGGCTTCAATTCGCCTCAGAAACGGGCTAAAGTTTTTCATCACCTCAAATCGCAACAAATTGATGTGGTATGTCTACAGGAGACCAGGTTTTCTCAGTCCTCCGCTCCACGTTATCTTTCACATCACTATCCCATCTTTTACACGGCCTCGGCTCCTGAGAAGCGTCGGGGTGTTCTGATAGCTTTTAAACGCAATCTCCCCTTTGTCTGTTCTAGGCATATTGTGAGGGACCGCCGAGCGGCACCACTAGCACTCCACTGGTCAGGCGTGCCCAGAGCGCGGAGTCTAAGCCCCAGGGTACTTGTTCACCAGGGCCCCTGATGGTGGGGATGGACTTGTAGTACCCCGAGACCAGGTCGCCACTACTGAGCACACCTGTCAGTGGTAGGGGTGTTCGCCAGGGGCTCCAACCAGGGAGAGCCAGATGTGAGGAGGTCGGGTGACCCCGATGGGATGGATGGCTGAGCAAGTGCGAAGTCAGACAGGCCGAGTTGGTAACGTAGAGGACGGTAAGGTACAAGGGAGCAGGCAGAGAATCGTCGGGTCACACGCCAGGTCAGCAACAGGAGGTCAGATCTAATGAGGGGCATCCAGGGAGAGAGGTCAGGCAAGCAAGGGTCTGGGCAGGAGAAATCAGCAGGTCAAGAACAATCCGGGTCAATAAACTTACAAGGCACAGGTACAGAATCACAGGAAGCAGGTAAGACCAGAAGGCAACGAAATGACAGCTCAGGGACCTTTAAATATCCCGCCCTGCGCTGCCATTGGTGCCCAGCGGGCGGCCGCGGCTTCTACTGCGCATGCGCGAACTCGAACGCCGCGGCCGGCCCGGACCTAGTGCCCGTGTACAGGGCGGAGCAGTGCGCCTGCGCCGGGACCATCGCGGCAGGGATCGAGGGGATCCCTGACATTGCCCCCCCCCCCCTACGGGCAACCTCCGGATGCCCACCCGATCTCTCCACCACGGGTAATCACAAAGAAACCTCAGGACAAGTCTAGGTGCATGGACATTATGGGCTGGTTCCCACGAATTGTCCTCAGGGCCGTAGCCCTTCCACTTGATGAGAAATTGGGTCTGGCCCCCCCTTCGTCGGCACTTCAGGATTGCCTCCACCTCGAATTCTTCTTCCTCTTCAACCGTTACGGCCTCCGGGGGCCTGGATTCCCGTTCCGGGAAGGCATCAGGGACTACCGGCTTCAACAGGGACACGTGGAAGACAGGGTGGATCTTGAGTGTCTCAGGGAGAACAAGTTCATAGGCCACTTCATTGACCATCCGTTTGATGCAAAAAGGGCCTATAAATTTAGGTCCCAACTTTTTTGACGGGCAGAGCATCTTCAAGTTCGACGTAGCCAGCCAAACCTTCTCTCCGGGCTGCAACACCAGATCCCCTCTTCGCTTCCTATTAAAAGCCCTCTTGCAGTCTTCTTGGGCTTGACGGATGGCTTCCTGTAGTTTTTTATTGTTTGAAGTAAAGAAGGCTAGTGCATCCTGTGTCGCTGGAATTGGACATTCCGGGACTAAATCCGGGAGGAAGACAGGATGAAACCCATAGTTGGAGAAGAACGGGGACTGCCCAGTTGCTGAATGGCAAGCGTTGTTGTACGCGAATTCCGCCAAAGGGAGAAGTGGCACCCAGTCGTCCTGAGAGAATGATGTGTAGCATCGCAGGTATTGCTCTAGGGTCTGATTGGTCCTTTCGGTCTGACCATTAGTCTGAGGGTGAAATGCCGAGGAAAGGGATAGCTTGATATCCAGGGCTTTGCACAATGCCCTCCAAAATCTCGAGGTAAACTGCACCCCTCGGTCCGAGACGATGTCTTCGGGAACCCCATGCAGTCTAATGACCTCTCGAATAAAAACTTGCGCCGTCTCGGCTGCTGATGGAGTCTTCCGTAAAGGAATGAAATGGGCCCTCTTCGATAAGCGGTCCACGACCACGAGAATTGCTGTGTGGTCCAGTGAAGGTGGAAGCTCGACTATAATGTCCATAGAGATTTTCTGCCAGGGCCGTTCAGGGATGGGTAATGGACGTAGCAGGCCCCACGCCTTATTTCTTGAAGGCTTGTTCCGCTGGCAGATGGCACAGGAGCCCACGTAACTTTTACAATCCTTGGCCATGTCCGGCCACCAGAAGGAACGTCGGAGAAGTTCCAGGGTCTTGACCGGGCCAAAATGTCCTGCCATTGGGTGGTCATGGCAATGTCCCAAGACTAAGGTTCGGGCATCCTCCGGCACCACAATCCGGTCCTCCCTCCATAGGAGTCCCTCCTTGTTCCGGAGGGGCGCCCCATCGGAGGTAGACATCGCTGTGGACGCTCTCAGGATCTCGGAGCGAAGGTTCGTCTGAAGAGCCAAGAAGTTTCCTGCAGGAAGAATAGTGTCGGGTACTGGGATCTCCTTGGTGTCCTCGTACATGCGCGACAACGCGTCTGGCTTCGCGTTTTTTCAACCGGACCTGTATGTGATGTGGAACTGGAACCTCGAGAAAAACAATGCCCATCTTGCTTGTCGTGGGTGCAGACGTTTGGCCGTCCTCAGATATTCCAGGTTCTTGTGGTCCGTGAATATCAGGATGGGATGGGAGGCACCTTCCAGCAGGTACCTCCATTCTTCTAATGCGGTCTTGATAGCCAGTAGTTCTCGATCCCCAATGTCGTAGTTCCTCTCCGCAGGGGTAAGTTTCCGTGAGAAAAATGCTACTGGGTGAAGTAATTCCTTGGCGCCCTTTCGCTGGGAAAGGATGGAGCCAACCGCGTTTTCTGACGCATCTACTTCTAAGATGTAGGGCAGGGAGGCGTCGGGATGACCCAGAATGGGTGCCGAGGTAAATAACTTCTTTAGTGCTTCAAAAGCTTCCTGTGCCTCTGGCGTCCATCTGAATCGCGACCCAAGCTTGGTTAACTGAGTGATGGGGGAGACCAGACCCGAGAAGTTCTTGATGAACTTCCGGTAGAAGTTTGCGAACCCAATAAAACGTTGGGCGCTTTTCCTGTCCGTGGGTTCAGGCCAATCAAGGATCGCAGAGACCTTCTGAGGGTCCATTGCGACCCCCGTGGTGGAGATAATCAGACCCAGAAATGTAACACTAGCCTGTTCAAAGCAACATTTCTCTGCTTTAGTGTACAACCCGTGCTGCCGCAACCGCCCCAACACCTTTGTTACATGTACCCTGTGCTCCCCCAGGGAGGATGAGAAAATCAAAATGTCGTCTAAGTAGACGATGACAAAGATGTCCAGGAAGTCCCTAAAGATGTCGTTTACAAAGTGCTGGAAGGTGGCCGGCGCATTGCACAACCCGAAAGGCATGACCAGGTATTCGAAATGGCCGAAACGGGTGCGGAAGGCCGTTTTCCACTCATCCCCCTCCCTTATGCGAACCAAGTTGTAGGCTCCCCTTAAGTCCAGCTTGGTAAATACTACTGCAGCTTTTAAGCTCTGGAATAATTCAGGTACCAGTGGTAATGGGTAACGATTTTTAATTGTGACCCTATTCAGCTCCCGATAGTCAATACATGGCCTCAAAGTCTTGTCCTTCTTTTCTACAAAGAAGATCCCTGCACCTGCTGGGGAAGTGGAGGGACGGATGAATCCCTTCCGGAGGCTGTCCTCAATAAAATCCTTCAGGGCCCCTAATTCTAGCTCAGAAAGGGGAAAAATTCGCCCGAAAGGAATTTCAGAACCGGGTAACAGATCAATAGGACAGTCATATGGGCGGTGGGGGGGTAGAGCATCTGCTCCCCGTTCACTGAACACATCAAGAAACTTATGATAGGCTGCAGGAATCACTTGTTTTAGGCTGGCATCCCCTTCAGAGCACAGGAGGACCTGGGGGAACTCCGGGCCCGAAGTTCGACACAGTTCCCGGCAGTATGGGGAAGGGAACGAGACAACCCCAGTTTCCCAGTCAATTTGGGGGTTATGGGCCCGCAACCATGGGAGCCCCAGAATGACTGGGAAAAGGGGTGATGCAATAGCATCCAGGCGGAGGAGTTCCCGGTGCTGACCGGCAATAGAAGTCACAATGGAAGGGGTCTCCTGGTTAACCACCCCTGACTTTATCCAGGAGCCATCAGCCAAAAAGATGTGAAACCCCTTCTCCTTTGGGCGGAGGGGGATACCCTGCTGGTGAGCAAAATTGATATCCACAAAACAGCTGCATGCCCCCGAATCAACTATGGCCGTCACCTCCACGGTCCTTTCTGAAAGCTGAAAGGAGAGGGGAACAACTAAGTATTGGGACGGATTCATATTGCCAATAGATAAAGAAGATGAGGTGAACTTACTCAGTTTCTGCGGGCAGGAACGTACCATGTGACCCGCTTCACCGCAGTAGAGACACAGATTCTGGGAGCGTCTGCGCTGGCGTTCCTCTGGCGATAGTTTAGGCCGTGCCAGGCCTAGCTGCATGGGTTCGGGAGCATCTTCAGGCGGCAGGTTCTGGATGTTTGGCCTAGTATGTTGACTGGATCCTTGGAAAGACCCCCAGGTATTTCCGCGACCCTGACCAGACCTCTCCAATCTGCGCTCCCGTAGCCTACGGTCAATTTTAATGGTGAGTGCAGTCAAGTCCTCTAATGTCTCTGGCACCTCCACCCGGGCGAGCTCGTCTTTCAGAGCCTCAGAAAGGCCCATACGGCACTGGTGCAAAAGTGCGAACTCGTTCCAACGAGTGTCACCCATCCAGCGCCTAAAGTCAGAGGCGTATTCCTCAGCCGCCCGCCGACCTTGTCGGAGTGCGTATAATGTGGCCTCGGCCGAGGCCGCCCGTTGTGGGTCATCGTATAAGATGGCCATAGCGTTAAAGAAGTTGTCAACCGTAACCAGATGAGGATCATTATTTCCCCTTAGTCGGTGGGCCCAGTCTTGGGGTTCACCCTGCAACAGGGAGATAACGAACCCCACTTTCACCGATTCTGTCAAAAAGGTCCGTGGTTGCAGTTCAAAGTAGAGCAGACAGGAGTCACGGAATGACCGAAAGCGTGTGCGATCCCCGTGGAAGCGCTCGGGTAAGGGTACTCGGGGTTCCGCCATAGGGAGTGATGTGGAAGGCCCAAGAGCCGGCCTGTGGGCTGCTGCGACCGGCGGTGCAGGAGCCGGGGCCTGTGAAACAGGAGCAGATATGGTGCAGGCCTGAAACCGATTCTCGATCTGCAAACATCTGTCCTGTAATGTGTTTACCGCTTGCGTCAGGGTAGCCAGGTGCCTGCAAACCTCGTCCAACGGGGAGGGTCCTCCTCGAGGCTCAGTCATGGCCTTCTGGTACTGTGAGGGACCGCCGAGCGGCACCACTAGCACTCCACTGGTCAGGCGTGCCCAGAGCGCGGAGTCTAAGCCCCAGGGTACTTGTTCACCAGGGCCCCTGATGGTGGGGATGGACTTGTAGTACCCCGAGACCAGGTCGCCACTACTGAGCACACCTGTCAGTGGTAGGGGTGTTCGCCAGGGGCTCCAACCAGGGAGAGCCAGATGTGAGGAGGTCGGGTGACCCCGATGGGATGGATGGATGGATGGCTGAGCAAGTGCGAAGTCAGACAGGCCGAGTTGGTAACGTAGAGGACGGTAAGGTACAAGGGAGCAGGCAGAGAATCGTCGGGTCACACGCCAGGTCAGCAACAGGAGGTCAGATCTAATGAGGGGCATCCAGGGAGAGAGGTCAGGCAAGCAAGGGTCTGGGCAGGAGAAATTAGCAGGTCAAGAACAATCCGGGTCAATAAACTTACAAGGCACAGGTACAGACTCACAGGAAGCAGGTAAGACCAGAAGGCAACGAAATGACAGCTCAGGGACCTTTAAATATCCCGCCCTGCGCTGCCATTAATGCCCAGCGGGCGGCCGCGGCTTCTACTGCGCATGCGCGAACTCGAACGCCGCGGCCGGCCCGGACCTAGTGCCCGTGTACAGGGCGGAGCAGTGCGCCTGCGCCGGGACCATCGTGGCAGGGATCGAGGGGATCCCTGACACATATAGCGGACCCCACGGGCAGGTATTTGCTTCTGCAAGGCACCCTCTGGGACCAGGAGGTTACCTTTGTCTCTTACTACGCGCCTAACTGTTTCCAGCATAAATTCTTTTCGCATCTTTGCACCATTGTTTCTCGACACTCTAAGGGTCTTCTTCTTGTTATGGGGGATTCTAATGTTACCTTGGATTCCACATTGGATAGGCGCTACACACGGGGAGCGACCCCCTCTCATGACTTGGTGCTAGAGGAACGTATGCGCTCTCTTTTACGGACGGCGGGGCTAGCGGACGTCTGGAGGGAACTTCATCCAACTGAATGCGACTTTACGTTCTATTCCAATCCTCATGACAGTTTTTGTAGAATTGATCATATATTCATGCAGGTCCAGCAGCTCCCCTCGGTCCGGCGGATAACTATTCCCTCCTCACCCTGGTCAGATCATGATCCCTTGGTACTCCTCCTTGCCCTTTCTGGGTCAGAACGGCCCCTTTTCATTGGCGCATCAATGACTCTTTCCTGACCACTCAGGCTACCTGCCAACAAATAGAATTCTTTTTACGAACATACTTTGCGGAAAATTCGGGATCGGTCTCTTCAGCAGTGCCCCTTTGGGAAGCGCATAAGGCCACGATGCGGGGTCATGTTATACAGATGGCTGCGGTCCGGAAGCGGGAGCGCCGACTCTTGGAGCTTCATTCTCTCCTGGCCTCTGCGGATGCGTGTTGGAAGCCATCTCCATCCGTGGCCCATAAGCGCGCTCGGGACGCTCTGGCGACAGAATTGGACCTCCTCGCCTCTTCGGAGGCGGAACGGGCCCTGCGTTGGACCAGACATAAATTTTACTCCTGCGCTAATAAGCCCGGTCCCGTGCTAGCCAGGAAACTCAATTCTGTGGGGAAACCCCATAAACCGATTCGACTTCGACTTTCCACAGGTGGCTGTACTTCTAATCCCCAGCAGATTGTTTCCCGATTTTCGGACTTCCTTTCGCGCCTCTATGCTGCCCCAGATCCTTTCCCTGTGGCCCAGGCAGAGGCATTCTTTCAAGACCTCCATCTTCCTGGATTTAACCGAGGCAGCACAGGCGGCCCTCAACGCTGGTGTCACCGTACCGGAAGTGCTCCAAGCGATCAAATCTTTACGGTCCACCGCGGCCCCAGGTCCCGACGGCTTCTCCGGTCTCTATTATAAAAAATTCTCAGCCCTATTGGCGCCCTTTTTAGCGGCCTATTTCAATGAGTTACGACAGGGCTCTTTGCCCTCTCCGGACGCACTTAGGGCACATATCTCTATGATTCCTAAGACGACCGACGATGTCCAGGAACCGCAAGCCTTCCGGCCCATTTCTCTTCTTAATGAAGACCAGAAGATATTGGGCAAGATCCTTAGTTTTCGCATCAATAAATATTTGTGTAGCCTGGTCCACCGGGACCAAGTAGGGTTCGTCCCCGGAAGGCAGGCGGGTGATAACGTCCGTAAGGTGGTCCATCTTATACATTTTCTGCAACAACGGAAAATCCCAGGATTCTTACTGTCCTTGGACATATATAAAGCTTTTGATTCTCTATCTTGGGAATATCTGCGGTTTGTGCTGTCTCGTTGGGGTTTCGGGGATTCTATTCTCTCTTGGATTCAGGCCTTGTATTCCTTTCCTTCGGCCTCCGTTAAATACGCTGGGTATTTCTCGGATCCCTTTCCTGTTGGGCGAGGGACGAGGCAGGGTTGCCCGCTGTCCCCAGCGCTATTTGTCCTGGCGCTCGAGCCACTGGCTTTAGCGCTCAGGACCGATTGCAATATATCGGGGGTTCCATACGCGGGACAGGAGTTTAAGCTGAGCCTCTTTGCGGACGATGCCCTCTTGACCCTTACTAATCCTCTGACGACGCTTCCTAACTTGCAACAAGTTCTTTAGTGCTTCTCTTTGATTTCGGGTCTACGTATCAACTTGGATAAAACTGTTGCTCTCAATATTACTTTGGCTTCAGATTTGGTTTCGCGCCTACAATCCCACTTCCCTTACCGGTGGGCTTCCTCTTTTCTGGAATACTTGGGCATTCGCTTGACCCCCACCTATGACTCCCTTTTTGCTGCAAATTATTATCCTTTGCTTAGCTCTTTATCTTCTCTTATGCATTCCTGGCAATTTCCGCACCTGTCTTGGATAGGACGGGTTCATTCAGTGAAAATGACCATCTTGCCGAAATTGTTATATTATTTTCGCACCCTCCCGGTGCGGGTTCCCCCTCACTTTCTTCGGTTGCTTCAGGCGAAGTTTATGCGTTTTATCTGGGCCGATAAACACCCCAGAGTCTCTAGAAATGCGCTCTTTGCTCATAGACTCCAGGGTGGTCTTGGGGTACCCAATGAAGCTAAGTATTATCAGGCGAGCCAGATTGCCCCGCTGTCTATGTTGCACGCTTCCTCCGATGTTCCTCTCTGGGTCCTGCTGGAACTACCTAATTGTGCCCCTATTGCACTGTCGACACTCCTATGGCTTCCCCCTGCCCTGCGCCCTATGGCGCTGAGTCCAATGTTGCTCCATGGCCTACAAGTCTGGGACTCGGTACGTTACTTCAGTGGCCTGATGTCACCCTTTTTGCCCTTGCTTCCAATCGTTAACAACCCTCTTTTCCCACCGGGTCTAGATTGCCCGAAGGCATTTTCTTGGTGGGTGGCTCATGGTTTCTCACAGGTGCAACACTTTTTGACTTTTCGGTCCTTTCCCACCTGGAATGTCCTTCGGGAGTCTCGGGATGTTCCCCCAGCGGAATTTTTTCGGTACCTTCAATTGCGGCACTGGCTACTTTCGCTGAGAGCCACTTCTGCTTTCCCAGAAATCTGCCTTTGAACGGCTTTGCCAGCAGCACCCGGGCGCCCCGGGCCTTATCTCCCTTCTTTACGCAGCTTTGAACAGACGCTCGTCTCACACTTCTCTTTCATATGTTGTTCAGTGGGAACGCGACCTGGGAGTGGCTGTGGATCCGGTGGACTGGAGTAGGGCCTGGTCACTCATAGCTAAATGTTCATTTAATACGACCACGCTGGAAGCAGCCTACAAGGTATTGTTCCGTTGGTACTGGGTTCCGGCTCGTCTGGCCCAGGCTAACCCTGCCTGTAGTGATCGATGTTTTCAGGGTTGTGGCCATCGTGGCGATGTACTGCATATCTGGTGGTCATGCCCGAGGTTGGTTCGTTTTTGGTCTCGTGTGTTTGGCCTCCTTTTCACTTTGTTCCATCTCTCCATACGCCGGGATGCTCGGTATGCTTTGCTTCATTGCCCCATACCGGGCCTCTTGGCTCGTCAGCAGCTGTTGGCTTCCTATTTGTTTTTATCGGCTACTAGGACAATTGCTCAGGCCTGGAAGAGTCCGTTTGTACTTTTCCAGGGGGTGCGGGATCGTATGACTACTATGATGCTCAACGAACAGATGTCGAGTATATGCAACGACTCTCAACGTAAATTTTTGAAGGTATGGGAGCCGTGGTTGCAATACGCCTCTCCCACGCTCCCCCCGGCCAGTGTGGGGAGGTAATGGAGTTTGGTATTGGCGCTCGTGGACCCCTGCTCTTTGGTCTTTTTTTTTTTTTTTCTTCTCTGCTCTTCTTCTCTTCTTTTCTGTTTGTTTTGATGTGACAGTGGACAACTGTCTTTAGTTGCGATAGTCAGAGTCTTACTGATGTTATTGTAACCTATGTGCCATTGATAGCCCCTGCGTGGTCATACGTTTTGCCTTATTGGAATTAGAGCGTTGTCTGCTCTATTATGCCTTTTTTATTGGTGCAATTGATAGCCCCTGCGTGGGTGTGTTTTGTTGCCTCTGTTTTATACTGTTTAAAATTAATAAAAACCATTGAAATACAAAAAGTGACCATGCTAGGCAGAGGAATACACCATGCTCAGTTCTCTAGCTATGCTGGGAACTCAGTCTGCCCTCCTCCAATAATCAGACTTGTCCTTACACCCCCTCCCCCACACACAGCCTTTCACTGGAAAGATCAGTGTACTGCTGTTTCTCCTTCCGCAGCTTTTATGCAGCTGAGAACTGAGGAAATGTGATCACTTCTAAAAAGGGAAAAAAAGTATTTATAATGTTTTTATATCTATACACAAATATTTTATTTTGTTTCTATTTCAAACTGAACGGGTTGTTTTACTAGTTGAAGGTTTGCAATCACCTTAAGCAGGAGTTTTTAAACAAAATAAAGAAGGATGACTAATGAATGACCAAACCACCACTATGCACCACATCCCTAAAACAATAGAATCTGGAAATGTGGAATAATGGGATTTTAAAGGTGCAGAAAAACTAACAGATATATTTGTTAAACAAATTATTTCAATTTTAATTACAAATCAATATTAAAATTGTAATTAAATGCAGTGGTACTTGAAAATCAAAACAAACTTGGCTGTTTGCTACGGCTTTAAAGAATGTAGCTTCCCTACATGTTTCGCCCAACATGGGCTTCCTCAGGAAAAGAGATGACTTTTAAACGCAGTACAGTCTACAATTATATGAAAAGCATAAATCAATAATAATTACAACAAATATCAATCATTATTATACAAAATGCATTCTTAACTGTTCAGAACAATATATGAATCTCCCTCTTACCATCAAAATCATGCTCCGAAAGCTGTTGAGACATACCAATGTGGATAATTAAACATCATTTTGGCCCAAGCGTCCATGCAATTGCAGAGGATATAAGAGGGGTCAAGTAACCATAACCAGTATAAATATGTATAAGTCAGCAACAATTCAACCGAAAGAAAAAGAAAAGAAGGGACAGAAATAGCTATGAAATTCTGGCAACTGTATAAATTACTTACAATGACCAAAATAAATAGGATTTAGTTGTCAATATCACATTTTGCCACTGGATGTCAGTAGTAGCAGTCAGTCCTAAAGATCCAAGCTAGAAAGACCAATCAAATGCGCAGAAAGCAGTTCTCAGAAAGCAACCTAAGTGGCAATACAATCACCATAGACTCAGCAATACACTTAGCCAATTGAACAAATGTCTCACCAAATATATGTTCCAAATCACAGCTAAGGTTCCCAAACAAAAACGTCTGCGGCCAAAAGGCCGTGTCCTTATTACTTCCCTCTTTTATACCCTCCACAGCCTGACAATGTGTACTGACAAGAGGAGACATTGGTAATCAGGGGCGGACTGCCAACTCATGGGGTCCCCAGGCAATAGGGGATCATGGGGCCCCTGTGTCCTTGCCCAAACTAAAAAAAGCCCAATGATAGGTAGCAGGGGCATCTCATGGGGCCCCCGGGCAATAGGGGATCATGGGGCCCCTGTGTCCTTGCCCAAACTCAAAAAAGCCTATGAAAAAGGTACCAGGGGCTTCTCATGGGGCCCCCTACTGGCCCTGGGCCCTCGGGTAGCGCCCGAGTTTCCAAATGGTCAGTCCGCCCCTGTTGGTAATAGAAGTTTTCTTTTTATCTCAGGACAGGCTTCTTTGCAGGGTTAAATTCAATATTCAGAGCCAGAAAGCCCTTCTAAGGGTAGACCAAGCTGGTGGGTGCGTGTAATATAGTGCAGTCTTCTGTTTTTCTCACTGCCCTCTATTAGTATTCTAATTTTTTTTTGGGGGGGGGGGGGGTTAAGACTCCAGATACTGCTCCTATGTGTAGGAGTCAGAACTGCAGCATTGGTTACTAAAAGCACCCAAGGAGAAACTGGTCTCTTAAAATGAAACTTCAGCCTTATCGTAACATTTTCTAGAAATGTTTAGTAGTGAAAATTTACAAAGATAAATAAATAATAATAGCAGGCTTTTTATTATTTCCATATTTTTTTCTTTTCCTCCCCATTCTTCTCATTTTGGACATTTTCACTAAGAGCAGATGAAGTCAATATGTTGTTTCAAAATGTTCAGTTTGAGGGATTTGTAAAACTATATGTAGAACCTCAGCATTTCCACCGCCTGTGGCCACTGTGGTGTTGTTAAGTGTTCTTGCATGGCAAGAGCACTTATTGTTATCTCACATATATATTCTTATTATAGCCAAATTTACCACCCTAACTCCTCCCACAGTTTTTACACTACATAGACAAGTAATATACCGAAACGTGCGGATTGTTCCCGATTGGTGTGCTATTACTTTGTGGAACGTTTCGCTGAATGGTTCACGAAATATCAGCGTTTTTGTGGTGAAATTTGTCCCATAGGAATGAATGGCGCAATGTTCAAAACTAGAGTGGGAGCTGACAAAAGCTAGAGTGTGAGATGAAAAATCAGGACATGATTTATAAACTGCCATCACTCCCTCATTTTCAAGCCCACCTATACAAATCTTATATCAAAACGTTCAGCTATCCCTGCTGCCACTACAAATGTCCACGGCTAAGCCATAGTCCTGATAGTTTTCACAATATGACTATTTGCAACTCACGCCGCCCATTGACATTCATTGAAACTCTACTCTAGCCACCTCAAATTTGAAGGGCAATTTCTAAACTGCAACTGTGCCTTCATTTTTAATATTTCAGAGACATACTATGCATCAAAATGTAGGTCTGGGTCTTGTGATTTTCTCAATATAAAGCTCTTTGGTGTAGGATGTATAATTTTTAAACTACAACTGTTTGAATATGGCAACTGCCAGTGAAGTGAGCAAGTTGGAGCAGTTTTGAACCGCTCTTCTCTGCCCTTGCTGTAGAGTGAGTTGCCATAAGAACTCCACCCACTCCCGTTGTAGACTACTGGTGGAGGCAAGAACACTTCGCACAATTTCCCCAGAAATTGTAGATTTTCTAGTTAAGTGTTCTTGCATGGCAAGACCACTTATTGTTATCTCACATATATATTCTTATTATAGCCAAATTTACCACCCTAACTCCTCCCACAGTTTTTACACTACATGGACAAGTAATACACCGAAACGTGCGGATTGTTCCTGATTGGTGTGTTATTACTTTGTGGAACGTTTCGCCGAATGGTTCATGAAATATTGCCGTTTTTGTGGTGAAATTGGTCCCATAGGAATGAATGGCGCAGTGTTCAAAACTAGAGTGGGAGCTGACAAAAGCTAGATGAAAAATCAGGACATGATTTCTAAACTGCCATCACTCCCTCATTTTCAAGCCCACCTACACAAATCTTATATCAAAACGTTCAGCTATCCCTGCTGCCACTAAAAATGTCCACGGCTAAGCCATAGTCCTGATAGTTTTCACAATATGACCATTTGTTTGCAACTCACGCTGCCCATTGACATTCATTGAAACTCCACTCTAGCCACCTCAAATTTGAAGGGCAATTTCTAAACTGCGACTGTGCCTTCCTTTTTAATATTTCAGAGACATACTATGCATCAAAATGTAGGTCTGGGTCTTGTGATTCTCACAATATAAAGTTCTTCATTGTAGGATTTATAGTTTTGAAACTACAACCGTTTGAAGATGGCAACCGCCAGTGAAGTGAGCAACTTGGAGCAGTTTGTTTTTAACCTCTCCTCTGCCCTTGCTGTAGAGTGAGTTGCCATAGGAACCCAGGTGTGTGAGCAGGCAGCAGAGTGACAAAAGCTACTCCGTCCACTCCATTTCCACACTACTGGTGCAGGCAAGAACACTTTACACAATTTCCCCAGAAATTGTAGATTTTCTAGTTATTATTGTTATACAGGATTTATATAGCACCAACAGTTTGTGCAGCACTTTACAATATAGAGACAATACAGCAACAATACAATTAGATACAAGAGGGTTAGGAGGGCTTCTGGGGGAGTTTGCAATAAACACTGTATAATAATAATAGGGAGGGTCTAGCGGATCAAAAGGTAATAACTGTGGGGGGATAAACTGCTGGGAGAAATAAAAGATTGTTGTTAGCTGAAAGCAGGATAGGCTTCCCTGAAGAGAGGAGTCTTCAGGGAGCTCATAAAAGTGGACAGATTAGGAGATAGCTAGACAGATTGGAGTATGGAATTCCAGAGGATGAAGACATTTTGGAGATGAGCATGGGAGGAGGAGACAACTGATGTGGAGGAGGTCTTGGGAGGAGCAGAGAGAATGGTTTGGGTGATATTTGGAGACATGATTGGTGATGTAGCTCGGGACAGAGATGTAAATGACCTTGTTTGTTAATGTTTTGAATTTTATTTGTTGAGCAATGGGAAGCAAGTGGAGGGATTGGCAGAGACTGGTGGTGGACAATGAGCGGTTGGTAAGGTGGATGAGCAGTATTCATGATAGACTGAAGAGGGAATAGCCTGCGAAGAGGTGGGTGAATTTTGGAGATGGTAAGAAGGTGAAGCTTTTGACAGTGATTGGATTTGGGGCTGAAAAGACAGGTCAGAGTCGAGGATTACACCTAGTACCCTAGTGTGAGAGGAGGGACTGATATTTATATTATTGATCTTGATGGAGAAGTCAGGGGAGGGGGCTCAGTTTTAGAAAGATTGAGTTCGAGGACATGGTGTTCCCATGCATCTCAAATTAATTGCTGATCAGCATGCTCGCAGTCCATTAAAACTACAAGTTAATTTGCTGCGGTGGCATACAAGACTTGCAGAGGCCCATGTGAATGAACAGCCTCACCAATTTCAAATGTGACAATGGAAGAATCCCCACTTGCTGTCACAGGGAAGAGGGGGCTAAGGGCAGAGATGTGACTGCTTGAACATTTTACACCATAGATATGGGTATAACACATTCAGAAGATGAACCTATCCTTTGTAATGCATGCCGTGGCTGGCAGAAGAAATCTAAGGTATTGTTATACTAAGGATGGGTAAAATAGGGCAAGGTAAGAGGGAGATGGCTATAATGTGGACTGTACATGTAAGGCTCAGAATATGCTTACACTATGTGCTCATGAGATTGTTATCCTTAGTATAGAGTATATGTTAAGCTCCACTGATACATGAAAACTTTGTAAATAGCAAATAGGGAAAGGGTGAGAATGCAAAGGAGTAGAGGAAAGATAGTGGCAACCAGAGTTCTAGAGATAATAAGGGTTATAGTGTAAAGAGAAGGGGGGGGGGAGTGGGGGGAGTAGTCTGGGACCTGTCAGGGTCTATCAGTATATTTTCAAACATAGGGCCTTTGTTGTCAAGCTTCATAAATACAATGTAATAAATACACCATTGTGTCTATACCATACTGTATATTTTCCCCGTAACATCCCTCATCTTTTTCATTTTTTTAGTGGTCAAAATCAGCAGAAATTTTTTTTTTTTGTATAATTTTTACTTTTTTTTATTTAAAAAAAAAAAAGTATATAATTTAAAATATATAAAGTTGTAAGTAATGTTAAAAGTTGTCTGTCAACATTTTCTGTAACTGATAGTGTTGTTTCCCCTAGGGTTTATGAGATGTAAGTGGTACCTTAGCCTAGATCCACCCATTAAAATGTTTGGATATTGATGCATGGCATTTCCAGGTTAAAGCATTTAGATTTGCCTCATAGGCAACAGCTGACAAGCGGTGAAATACTGAATTGTCAGTCAAAAGTGAAGTCTGTAAACAGGAAGAATTCAAATAGGCAGAATGCCAGAAAAACCAACATAAATTAAGGCAGAAGGTCAAGTAAACCAACAAAAAGACAAACATAAGTAACCAGGGACAAGTCAGAGTTACAGTAAGAATTTGCAAAACAGAAAATTGAAGCACCAGTAAGTAACTACATGAACCAGTTGTCGTCCAGGCCTCACCAAATCTGCAGGTGACATCACATGCATGCTAGAGTGTGACTTTTTGGAATATTTTATTTTATTTTTTTAATTCTTTAGTTAGTAAATCCACCTTTGATGGACACAATGGGGAGGATTAGGGCAATCTCTCGCCCCACCATGTGTAACAGTGGGCAGGAGTTTCTCTCCCCTGCAACTTTTAATTTCACCACAACTGTGAATGAATAAACTACAGGTCCTGTCTGCCACCATGGCAGACAGACTACAAGTCTACTGATGTGTGCACTACTAGTCCTTTGACACCTCCTGCACATAAGTAACAAAGCCTGCACAGAGGTGCGAGTAAAGGGCTGTATCTGCAGGATCCTGACATTGCACGCATAATTTGCTTATTGTGGGTGCAATACTTTGCAGGCTCCTGTGTGTAAAATAAATAAATAATAAATGTAATAATAATAATGCAATAAATGTCTCCCAGCTATTCACTTTCCATAAGGCTAGGTCACATCTGGCAGGAATTTGCATCAGTTTTTTTTTTTTTTTTTTTGACGGAAAACATCTACATTTCCTCTGTTAATTAAGGGCAGACTTGCACTAGTTTCTATTTCACTCTTAAATAGAAACTGGCACATGTGGACCTGAAACAGGTCTATCTTTGTAGTTAATGTGGCACACTCCATTCCTGACAGTTTTCTATTATAATAGTGCAGTAAGCCTGGTTAATTCCCGGGAATATTTACACCACTATAAATTAAACATTGCATACTTATTTTATGTTGGCCAAAATAAACTCATCTTTAACAGTACAACCTTCACACTGCAAAATAAGATAATACTGAGCGGTTGTTAGGTACCTTAGATGCCCCTTGAATGTTTTGGTGTTTGGCTAAACAAGCTATAAGTAATGGATCAAAAGTGGAAGGCAGTGTATAGACAACTTTTATAGATTATGTTGTGGGGTGAAGGATTACAGGTGTTGGGGAGGGGAGGGGGCTGAAACATGAACAGGACATAGTGGATGGGGGAAAAAAAGAAGCAAAGAGTGAGTCCTTCCCCTGACTTCCAATAAGAAGGCATATCAAAGGAGGAAATAATACCTGGTCAAACCTGAGAGGTAACGCCTTTGAAGTGAGATATATAAACCGTATTCTCGTATGAATTTGAAGTTGTGCTACTAGTACAATTTAGAATGGAATGTGTCTTTCTTTTACTTTTTTGAGGCAATAAGATCCTCTGACGTGTGGATCTTATTTACCATAGAGATCTCTAGTTGGAGGATCCAGCGCAATACCAAGTATGCATTGTCTCTGAATAGTGTTCCTGGTGGACTGCTGGAAAGTGACTTCTATTATCTCTATATAAACTAATGCACGTGTTTGTTACTGTTATAAAGCTAAAATGAGCAACTTCTGAAATATTGTACATGCTTTATGTTTCTTAGCCCATTGGAGCACTTCTTTTAGAGCACTGCAGGGTGATGAAAGAAGAGGAGAAATGTTTCTCAATATGTAAGTGTTGTAGTTTACTAAGTGACTAGTTAATATCTTAACTTTGTTAGGTTAGTTTATAAAGCTGTAAATATTAGGGAGTCAGAGAACAATCCTAATGACCGCAAAAAGGCTGACAAAGGTTAGGAACTTGATATTTGATTAATTTTCTAAGCATACCTGCTGCCAGGAGGTATCTATGCTGACCTCAGCATTACATAATGTAAATTAAAAGCAAAAATAATTTGCTTATGTTTAACCAGTTCAACTCTCACACCTATATACACCTCTATGGACCAGAGCAATTTCTACATTTCTGATGTGGGCCTGTTTGTTCGGAGCCACCCTTCCGTGCACACTCCTAGCTGGAAATAAAGTTGTGTCTCCCTATGCTGTGTGTATCAATAAAAAGACATAACCTTATAGACTAGGATTGCAAGTCACTTCCCTGTGCCTTTCTCCTTCAAGAAAACATACTGACAACTGTTTCCTATTAAGTACTCAGTGCATTTGCTTCCTGACGCACAGTTTGGAGAAGAAGCACTGAGGGTATAGAAGCCAGTGGCATTGAAAGTTCTAAAGGGCAATTGTTTGGATAAAAATGTAACAATTTATTGGGGGGTGTATTTGTTGTTGAGTTGAATGTGTTAAGATATAAAACACTGGCAGTTTAGTACTACTTTAAGATAAAAAAAAAGGTAAAACTTATATTTCTTTTTCGGGAAAACAATCTTTCCTGAGTTTTTTTTTTTCAATCTTGTCAGGTTGCTTTAACTGATATTATATTCAGCTTGAAGCTCATTCTTTTGATCTGCAGTTGAATGAAACAGAGCAGATACAAAAATAACAATGTTATTTTGTTTCTCTCTTGCATCTGAACAGTGATTATTAACACAGCTAGACACTGTCTGCAAGTTCAAGGGAGGGGCAGCAGCAGGCAGTACAGCACCTGTCCTGTGTACTTCGATGAAGTCTTGTGTCCACAACTTGTTGAAGTACATCAATTGTCCAGCTACATAATGACTATTATATATTCCCTCAAATATGTCCATATCACCTTTGGTTATTTTTTAAACTATGCTTCTGATACTGATTTCTTTTAGCCTTTATTCAGAGAATGAACAGGGTCAGCAAATGCCCTAGATCAGTGGTGGGCAACCTTTTTTTTCAACTGAGCCAAATCTCGCCAAAACCATGATTGAAATTTATTTTGAGAGCCACATTTTTAAAACTGAAAATACATCTCCCATATAGTAATTCATCCCCCATAGTAATTCATCCCCCATATAGTAATTCATCCCCCATATAGTAATTCATCCCCCATAGTGTAATTCATCCCCCATAGTGTAATTCATCCCCCATAGTAATTCATCCCCCATATAGTAATTCATCCCCCATAGTAATTCATCCCCCATAGTAATTCATCCCCCATATAGTAATTCATCCTCCATATAGTAATTCATCCCCCATATAGTAATTCATCCCCCATATAGTAATTCATCCCCCATAGTAATTCATCCCCCATATAGTAATTCATCCCCCATAGCAATTCATCCCCCATAGCAATTCATCCCCCGTATAGTATTTCATCCCTCGTATAGTATTTCATCCCTCATATAGTATTTCATCCCTCATATAGTATTTCATCCCTCATATAGTATTTCATCCCCCCATATAGTAATTCATCCCTCATATAGTATTTCATCCCTCATATAGTAATTCATCCCTCATATAGTAATTCATCCCCCATATAGTAATTCATCCCTCATATAGTATTTCATCCCCCCATATAGTATTTCATCCCCCATATAGTAATTCATCCCTCATAAAGTAATTCATCCCTCATATAGTATTTCATCCCCCCATATAGTAATTCATCCCCCATATAGTAATTCATCCCTCATATAGTATTTCATCCCTCATATAGTATTTCATCCCCCCATATAGTAATTCATCCCTCATAAAGTAATTCATCCCTCATATAGTATTTCATCCCCCACAGTACTATCCCCCCCCCCCCCCTTCTAGTAAGCCAAGTCCCCCGTGTCAATTCACTTACCTTTTGCGTTCCTCTCGCTGTCTTCCCGCGCCGTTCGGGTCTTCAGGGCGGACTGTGAGAGGAGCCTAGCTCCCCTCCCCTCACGTTCGGCACGCTGCCCCGCCTACACACATCCTGACAGCCACATCCGCGGGCCGGATTAAAAGGTCCGCGCGGACTTTTGGGGCTGCCAACCGAGAGGAGGCAGGGGAGCGGCCGACCGAGAGGAGGGAGGGGAGCAGGCGCCCGGCACACAGAAGAGCCGCATTAGAGTGGGTAAAGAGCCGCATGTGGCTCGTGAGCCGCGGCTTGCCGACCACTGCCCTAGATGTACTAAATCTTTTTTTTTTGGCTTGGTCCTAAAAGTGTGTATATACAAATATATATTTTTTTGTTCTCAGATTTCATGGATGAGCCAGACCGGAAATATGTGTTTGAGTGCAATAACCAAGAACAATGTGATGAATGGGTACAAGCATTAAAAAATGCAAGGTGAGCTTAAACACAATAGGCTACAGCAAGTGCTGTATTTAGTTAATGGCAAACTTTGGCTGCAACAAATGAATCAGTGCATTCCTTTGTATAAGATATGAATGTAGGAAATTCCCTTAGACATCTCACAAGACATGGGGCATATGGATTGATATAAAACAACTTAGAGTACCCTGTATGTAAACATTGGAATAAAAATTATGCCATATCTATTGCTTGCTAAGCTAGCTGGAAAATCTTGAACTCTCAAGTTTATCTTGTGTATGCAGGAAAGATACCACAGTGTTGTAGGTTAAAAAAGGATAACAAAAAACACAAGCAGATATTTATTTTATTTATTTCAGGTACTTGTATAGCGTTGTCAATTTATGCAGCACTTTACATATATATATATATATATATATATATATATATACACACATTCACATCAGTCCCTAACCCTCAAGGGGCGTACAATCTGAGGTCCCTGACTCACATTCATACATACACATACTAGGGCCATAGACAGGATCCAATTCACCTACCAAGCATGTCTTTGGAGCGTGGGAGGAAACAGGAGTACCCAGAGGAAACCCGCACAGGGAGAGCATGCAGACTCCAGGCACGTGATGCCATGGTTGGGATTCAAACCAAGGACCCTAGTACTGCCAGGCGGAAGTTCTAACCATTTAGCCACTGTGCTGAGAGACAGACACACCCATCCACAAGTTTTGGGACACCCCTCTTAATCATTGGATTCAGGTGTTCCAATCACCTCCATGGCCACAGGTGTATAAAATCAAGCACCTAGGCATGCAGACTGCTTCTGCAAACATTTGTGAAAGAATGGGTCACTCTCAGGAGCTCAGTGCTTGGTATTGTGATAGGTTGCCACCTGTGCAATAAGTCCATCCATTACTTCTACCTTAAATACATTTTCTGCCATTTATATAAAAATATACTTAAATCTCTCTACAGCAAAGAGATGTATTGCCATTGGGTCAGTGTCATCAGGCTTTTATTCACATCAAAACTGCTTCTCTCCCAGTATAAGTCTATGGGAATGCAAAAGCAGCTTAAAGTAGGTCAAATGTAGTTCAGAAGCACCTGTCGGTGGTTTCAAGAATTCTAATAGATATGAATGGGCTGCTGGCTGGAGAAGCAGAATAAATGGCCCGTTTGTGGAAGACGAGCAAGGCCTGTGTGAGCAAGGCACCTGTGTGAGCAAGGCCATTCACTGTTTCTCCAGATTCTGTCTGTTCCAGCCTCAGTAAATTTCCCTCATTATGAAATCTACTGTGGGGGTGTGAACAGGTCCTTCATTTATACCTAGCATTTATCACCTACATTTGGAAAATTAGTTTTGGGTGTCATTTTCTTTTTCAATGAAGTAAACGATTTGTTGTGTGTGTTATATGAACTACCCTATTAGGAAAACTGTACAAAAAATAAATCAACAGAAGGAGAAAGTGTGTGTTGTTTGTTTGTTTTTTTTTGTATAAACACTACATTTTTATTTCAGCTATGAATTTATGAGAAGAAGTCTTCTCTTTTATCGCAATGAAATCCTGAAGATGACTGGGAAGGTAAATGAGGTGATAAGAACCAGTAGCGTTTAGTGTAAATGTTATTTGTGATTTACTCTGCTTTGTTTATCCTTGTAGGACCCATTGGAGCAGTATGGAATATCTGCAGAATCACGGTTCCAGCTTGAGCCTCCAGACATGTAAAGCACAATATCCTACTGCTGCCATCTCAAAAAGCTCTTCTTAAGCAATATTTTGTATAAAGCTTTATTTTGAAGACGTTGACAATGCAAGTCATCGTGTTACACTTTATCTCGGTTGGAAACTGGTTATCCTTTATAATGGCATTACATACAAATTAACGGTTTTGAAGGAATGTTTTTGAATCAGGCAAGACACTTAGCACTTTGGTAGCTTTCTTCCAAAAAGAAAAAGAAAAAAAAAACCAAAACCTGCATCAATCTTACACAAATGGGTTTTAAAGCTGAACATTGGGAACAAAAAACTTTTATTACACCATTAACTGCAATAGCCAGTTTTGTCATACATGAAGAAAAAAATCTGCATTTTATTCCTAGAATATTACTAGAACCCCCAAATATATATATATACTTTTTTTTTTTTTTTATTTGCAGCAGAGAACCTAGAGGAAAAAAATGGTGGGTACATTTTTTATGTCACACTGTATTTATGCAGCTTTTTTTTTTAAATGCAAATTTTTGGGGGAAAAAATACACTTTAATGAATTTTAGTGAACACAAACCGAATACGCGATTTTTTGTAAATTATAAATAGATACATGTCACACTTTAAAATTGCAAGCTCCCATGGGACGGCAACAAACTACGGTACTTTAAATTACCCCTCGGTGACTCTTAAAAGCCTTCACAGGTTACCAGTTTAGAGTTACACAGGAGGTCTGGCCCTAGAGTTAATGTTCACACTGTGATGTTCATGATAATACCTCAGATGTGTAGTGCAATCACTGTTTACATATGCGTACGGGACTAACTTGTGCCTTCGCACTTGAGCATGGGGGAAAGGAGTGCTTTAAAGAAAGTGTTTTAAATTATTTTATTTTTTTTACACTGGTCCTTTTTTTTTTTTTTTAATCACTTTTATTGCTATCACAAGGGATGAACAACATCCTTTGTGATAGCATGGGCCCTGATAAATCCTCTTTATGGAGAGATCTGGGGTGTGCTAGGCCCCAGATTTTTCCTCTGACCTCTAAAGTATCAGCTCAAACCAAGATTGGTTTGATCTTCTTTACAAGCCGGCAGAGGCTTGTAAACAAACAAACCAAAGACGGAAGTGATTAAATCCTTGTCGCTTCCGGTTTCTGACATCACATGGTGGGAGTAACGACATCAGTTCTGCCCACTGTGTCCAGCGAAGCTAATGCCACTGGTCACATCTTTACTGGGCTTCCTGATCGGATGGGAGAGCCAGTTAAGGCGGTGGTAGGAGGGGGGCGGGTGTGACCTCCTTCCGTCTCCTGTGAAAGTAATCCAGCAGCTGTACAGCCACTTGGACTACTTTTACCTGACAGGAAAGTGGTCACTGTACAAAATTATGCCAAAATTATGTTTGTAGCCTCAACCATGATCCCGGTATAGCCACTTCAATATGAGGCTGTGTATATATGTACAGTGGTACTGAAGCAGCTAAATATAAAATCTACTTTGTGTGCAGCTAATGCCTATACAAACTCAGATATTAAAAACAGCAGTAACAAGATCACTGTACTGTAGTTGGCCTGTGCAGAGCCTCAAAAGCTCTCCCACTAGAGGCTGCCTGCAGATAACTACAGGAGGGTGGCAAGGGTGGATATCAGACTAATCACTATGCACCTTTAACTGGCCTTTAAAGTGGTTCGAAAGGCAGAAAGTTTTTTCCTATCTTAATGCATTCTCTGCATTAAGGCAAAAAAAAAAAAACCCTGCATGCAGCTTCTCCCTCCAGCCTCCCCTTATACTTACTTGAGCCCAATCTCCATAAATGTGTACAAGAGCAGAAGCTCTCTCGGATCCCTGCCTCCTCATTTGCTCAGACACAGCAGTGAGAGCCATTGGCTCCCGCTGCTGTCAATCAGAGCCAGTGAGGAGGGATTTGGAGTTGAGCCCAAACCCCCCTCCCCCTTTGTGTGTCTTATGGACACACACAGCCGACTCAGAAGCGAGCCTGCATGAGCACTCGTTTTGGGGGGGGGGGAGAGAGGAGTGCCGATGTGGAACCCCAGAAAAAGAGGATCGGGGCTGCTCTGTGCAAAACCTTTGGACAAAGCAAGTATGACATGTTTTGTAAAGGTTTACATTTTATTTTTTAAAAATACCAATCACATTAATTTCAGGAAGCTCCTGCAGAGGCAACAGGAGCAATATTTCACACTGGATTACTGCAAATATCTGGAGGAAATATACATAACACACCAACTTGCAAGTAATATGTATTCCTCTAGACAATATTTGCTTTTCCCCCAGAGTTCAGCTTTAATCATTTCCTGGTTTCAAGCAAACTGAGACTTGTTATGGTCATTATTTCATGATGGAAATCTTCCACTAAAGCTATGTGCTTACCCAGCATTATTCAGGTTCTCTGAACAAGTGCAGCAATATAATTTGATACTCACATAATTTTATAATTAAAGATATGTTACAAGCAACATTTTACTATTGACATGTCATGATTCAACCAATGGATTCAACAATCATTAATAAAAAAAAAAAAGAAAAAATTATTTTATATTTAACGTGTAGAACCTTATTTGATAACAAAACATAAGCTGTACCTGATGATCAGTCCAATGCAACAGTTTTGAAGATATATTGGACACTTCCTGTATACATAACCAAAATAAAAATAGAATATGATTTGATGCACCCAGTGATGTGCCTCCATCCCTTAATATATACATACAACCAATTTATTTGTCCTGGGATTCCAAATGAGGCACAACACACATGACCAACGAATATCTATGTTTCCAACATTTTTAATAAATTACTGTATTTCTCACTCCATAAGACGCACCTAGGTTTTAGAGGTGAAAAATAAGAAAAAAAATATTCTGAACCAATGGACTGCAGACACAGTACAGGAGATGACCAGAGTCTGCGGACACAGTACAGGAGATGACCAGAGACTGTGGACACAGTACAGGAGATGACCAGAGTCTGCGGACATACCCCGTGTTCCAAATTATTATGCAAATTATATTTTTCTCATTTACCTAAATAATTGATGTAAATAACAGTCAGCATAATTCTCATGTTATCAACTATTAAGAGTACAATTCAAATTTTATTGAACAAACCTCCTAATGATAACAGTATTTTTGTTAAACATAAAAAACTTACAATGCACTGTTCCAAATTATTACGCATAGTAAGTTTCAAAATACTTTATAGGTTGTAAAGAACTGAAAATTGTCATTTGTTGTGTTTGCAGCATATTTACTGAAATCAAAAGCTATTTCAATCAAACTTTTAACATTTTAACTTTTTAAACATTTTAACAGGTCATGTTACATTGTAACATAGGACCCCTTATTTAATAGCAGCTTCACAAGTCTTGCATCCATTGAACTTGTGAGTTTTTGGACAGTTTCTGCTTGAATTAGTTTGCAAGATGTCAGAATAGCCTCCCAGAGCTGCTGTTTGGATGTAAACTGCCTCTCACCCTCATAAATCTTTTGCTTGAGGATGCTCCAAAGGTTCTCAATAGGATTGAGGTCAGGGGAGGATGGAGGCCACACCATGACTTTCTCTCCTTTTATCCCCATAACAGCCATTTATGCAGAGGTATTCTTTGCAGCATGAGATGGTGCATTGTCATGCATTAAGATGATTTTATTACGGAAAGCATAGTTCTTCCTTCTGTACCAGGGAAGAAAGTGGTCAGTCATAAACTCCACATTCTTTGCAGAGGTCATCTTTACACCTTCGGGGACCCTAAAAGGGGCCGACCAGCGCTATTCCCATGATTCCGGCCCAAAACATGACTCCACCACCGCCTTGCTGACATCGCAGCCTTGTTGGAACAGGGTGGCCGTCCACCAACCATCCACTACGCTATCCATCTGGACCATCCAGGGTTGCACGGCACTCATCAGTGAACAGGACTGTTTGAAAATTAGTCTTCATGTATTTTTCTGCTTAATGCAGCCGTTTCTGCTTGTGAGCATTGGTTATTGGTGGCCGAATAGAAGGTTTATGCACAGTTGCAAGACTCTGGAGGACTCTACACCTTGATGTCCGTGGGACTTCAGACGCACCAGCAGCTTCAAATATCTGTTTGCTGCTATGTAATGGTATTTTAGCAGCTGCTCTCTTGATCCGATGCATGGATCTGGCAGAAATCTTCCTCAATGTGCCTTTATCTGCACGAACCCGTCTGTGCTCTGAATCAGCCACAAATCTCTTAATAGTGCGATGATCACGCTTAAATTTTCGTGAAATATCTAATGTTCTCATACCTCGTCCAAGGCATTGAACTATTTCACTCTTTTCGGCAGCAGAGAGATCCTTTTTTTCCCCCATATTGCTTGAAAATGGTGCTTTGCTTAATAATGTGGAACACCCTCCTTTAGTAGTTTTTCCTTAAATTGGGCTCATCGGCCAATCTAATTATCACAGGTGTCCGAGATTGTTTTCAGTGATCAAAAGAGCCCTGACACACAATGCCATCCATGAGTTAAACTGAAAAACAAAATATTTAATCTGTGACACTTAAATAGAATTTGCATAATAATTTGGAACACGGTATAGTACAGGGAATGACCAGAGACTGCGGACACAGTACAGGGGATGACCAGAGACTGCGGACACAGTACAGGGGATGACCAGAGACTGCAGACACAGTACAGGGAATGACCAGAGACTGCAGACACAGTACAGGGAATGACCAGAGACTGGACATAGTACAGGGAAAATGCCAGGGACTGCGGACATAGTACAGATGGCCAGAGACTGCAGAGAGTACAGGGGATAACCAAGAGACTGCGGACCTTTGGGGAGGGGGAACGGGTACCTGAAGTTGTCCTTTCTTTAGTGTGGGCACGCTGGCTTCTTCCCGCGCCGGCTTCTGTGACAGCCGGGTGCCCACTGCGCATGCGCGAGAAGCGCTGCGCTTTGTGAATGGCCCGGCGCCTTCTGAGACCTGTCGTGTCCCAGAAGTCGCCGGACCATTCACAAAGCGCAGTGCTTCTCGCACATGCGCAGTGGGCACCTGGCTGTCACAGAAGCCGGCGCGGGAACACTACAGCGCTGGACAGAGGAACAGGTAAGGTCCTGCAGGAGAGAAGAGCTGAGCGGCCGGCCCGGTATTCTGACATGGTGGCAGTGGAAATACTGGACCGGCCGCTCCATATTCGCTACATACGACGCACTGACATTTTCCCCCCTGGAGCGAAAAATACGGTAATAATGTTCTCATTGCATACAAAAAGTGTGCGTGTAAAGGCAGGCGTCCCAATACTGTTAGCAATATAGTGTATATCAACCACTACTGGAGTGGACCACATCCCAAAAGAGGATGTACAGGGTGGTGGAACTCTGCTGCCAGACACATGGCTGCTCTAGGCCCAATGAACTACTGGAAATGATACTAGAGAGGGTAAAGACGGGGTGGCCTCTCCAGAGACAAATATTGGGACTACACCTGAAAATAGGAAAGTGGGGTGAGGAGGGGGGGAGAGAGTAGAGGAGAAATAAAATAGAGGGGAGGGTGGAAGTACCATGGGTGTTTAAGGGTTCCAGGAGGTGCCAGCCAAAAGGTACCAGAGGAAGTTGAGCAGGCCTGGTCAGTGCACGCCAGAGTGAGCGGGGCACCGACCAAATCGCCAGGAGCCATCAGTCCCAGCCGCTGATGGTGGTGAAGTACCCCAGCATCGATAACCCACAACAAGTGGCATACATGAAACATTAAACAAGGAACCTAGAGGCTCAGGCAGAGGTCTAAAGCAGAGGTGTCAAACTGACGGTCCTCCAGCTGTTGCGAAACAACAAGTCCCATCATGCCCCTGTGTGTGGGAGTCATGCTTGTAACTGTCAGCCTTGCAGTGCCCCATGGGACTTTTAGTTCTGCAACAGCTGGAGGGCTGCCAGATTGACACCTGTAGTCCAAAGGGTCAATGGGAATAGAAGGGGTAGCCAAGGACATCCCTGTTCTGGCAACAAGATCCTGGAAGGTATGGGAATGGTGGATGGAGAAGGGGAAAGGAGTGGGAGGAGGAAGGGTGGGTAGGAAAGGATGAAGTAAGGAAGGGGCGGGTGTAGGGAGGAGATTGGGGCTGGTAGGGAAAGGAAGGTGAGGAAGGGGGGATAGGTAAAGATGTGGGAAAAAATGTGAGGGTGGAGCAGCTGGTGGGGTGGGGACATAAACAGTTAGGTCCATATATATTTGGCTTTGTATGCCATCAGAACACATTAAAACAGAACAATCCAAATTAATTTGAAGTGCAGACTTTCAGCTTTAATTCAAGGGGTTGAACATAAATATCAAACACAACTTTTAGGAACTGCAACAATTTTTATACACAGTCCCTCCATTTTCAGGGGCTCAAATGTAATTGGACAAATGAATATAATAAACAAAATGTTCATTTTTAATATTTTGTTGAGAATCCTTTACTGGCAATGACTACCTGAAGTCTGGAGCCCATGGACATTACCAAAGACTGGGTTTCCTCCTTTCTGATGCTTTGCCAGGCTCTAACTGCAGCTGTCTTCAGTTCTTTGTTCATGGTCTTTCTGCCTTTAGTTTAGCCTTCAGCAAGTGAAATGCATGCTCAATTGGGTTGAGATCAGGTGATTGACTCGGCCATTGCAGAATATTCCACAAGCTTCTGGGTTGCTTTTGCAGTGCGTTTTGGATCAACTTTGTTGCATTTGGCTGAATCTGGGCTGACATTATCTCTCTAAGCACTGCAGAATTCATCCAGCTGCTTGTCACATCATCAACACCAATGACCCAGTGCCACTGAAAGCCATGCATGCCCATGCCATCACACTGCCTCCACCATGTTTTACAGATGACATTGTGTACTTTGGATCATGAGCTGTTCCAAGCCGTCGCCACACTTTTTCTTCCCGTCATTCTGATACAGATTAATCTTAGTTTCATTCGTCCAAAGAATGCTTTTCCTGAACTGGTCTGGCTTTTTTAGATGTTTTTTGGCAAAGTCTAATCTGGCTTTTCTATTCTTCAGCCTTATGAATGGTTTGCAGCTTGTGGTGAACCCTCTGTATTTGCTCTTGTGAAGTCTTCTCTTGATTGTAGACTTTGACAATGATACGCCCACCTCCTGGAGAGTGTCCTTCACTTGTCTGAATGTTGTGAATGGGTTTTTCTTTACCAGAGAGAGGATCTTGCGATCATCCACCACTGTTGTCTTCCATGGACGTCCATGCCTTTTGATGTTGCTGAGCTCACCAGTGCATTCTTCTTTCCTCAGAATGTACTAAACTGTTGATGTGGCCACTCGTAATGTTGCTGCTATCTCTCTGATGGATTTGTTTTGCTTTTGAAGCCTTGCAATGGCCTGTTTCTCTTACATGGACAGCTCCTTTGAACGCATGATGTAGGTTCACAGCAATAGATTCCAAATGCAAATACCACACTTAGAATCAACTCCAGACCTTTTACCTGCTTAATTGAAGAAGTAGTAACAAAGGAGTAGCCCACACCTGGCCATCAAACAGCTTTTAATTGTCCAATTACTTTTGGTCCCTTGAAAAAGGGGGGGTGGCTATTCTTAAGAGCTGTAATTCCTAATCCCTTCCTCCAATTTGGACGTACATACCCTCAAATTAAACCTGAGAGTGTGCACTTTCAGGCCATATCCATTATATAACCAAAGCTTAAATATGTTTTGGTGAATACCTGAAAAAAACTAAAATTGTGCCTGTGTCCAAATATATATGGACCCAGCTGTAAATGATCCTACGTGTGATTCCCAAAGAGAATTTGAATTTAGAATTGAATATTCACGAAGAAGATTAGGCCTTCCCTGCCCGTGTCAGCCAAGTCAGCCTGGTAGGAGAAGGGACCAGTAGCAATCTCATACAATCATCATAAACAAACTGTAAGATATATATATATATATATATATTCCTGGGAGGAAGGGACAAGCGTCCAGCAACATGGACATGGGAATGAGGAGCTAAGAGCATTTCAGGGGGCCAAGAGGGAGAGGAGGGAAGAGAGTGTTGGGAGTCCATGTCCAGGGGGTGATGGGTGTTTTAGTGCATCCATAGATTGGAAAGTCTTGGCTAATGGGATTCTTCACATGGAGGGGATCAAAGTCCATTCCTTCTCACTGTGAAAATACTGCAGTCTTGGGCCTTGAGGAATAAGGTAGAGGGTTAGAGTAGGCCCCAGGGGGCTGGTTGAATGTCAGTAGCCAGTCACCAGGCTATGGTAGGGGAGAGTGCAGCTCCCCAGTCAGATTCGCTAAGGGAGAAACTGTAGGAGTAGGGTGGTGAGGGCTCAAAAGTAAAAGGGGGAACATAATGGTACAGCAAAGAAAAAAAAGGGAGAAGGGTGCAATGGTGCAGCCATAGCTGAATCAATAGGGGGGAGAGTTCACCTCCTCTGCCTGAGGTTTTATCATGGAGGTTAGTGGCAAAAGGACCCAGCTGGGTCAAGATGGAGCAAGCAAGACTTACAGCACCAAGGTTCATCCCAGGTCTGAGCATGGGCAGCTGGATGCAGAAGGGGTGCTGGGGATAGAGTATTGGTGACCTCTTGCCTTCTCCCACGAGTGGCTCAGTAGGCTGGCAGGAGACAGCAAGGCGGTGGATTTTTGCTGGGCGCTTCACCAGATGGGAGTAGATGGAGAAGAGGACAGATTGTGCCTCTTCTGCTGCGGCCTCTGAAGGAGAAAGAAAGCTAGAAGTGGAAAGACTTAGTAGCAGTGGCCTTGGAACCGGTGGTTTGGCTTATCCCTGGCCGCTTGCAGGAGAGTTTCCTTGGTGCGATAGCATGTAAACTTGATGATTATGTTGCGAGGCAGACCTTCCGTTCTCTTGGGGCCCAGGGCCCTGTGGAATGCGGTCAAACTCCAGGCGATCAATAGGGATAGCTGGCACCAGTTCCTAAAACAGGGCAGTAGCTGTGGAAGTGAAGTTGGTTACCAACTTAGGGATGCCCCGGAGGCACAGGTCCCTTCTGCAGAACCGATTCTCAAAGTCCTCCTGACGAGGCAGGGTTGCTTCTAAGTCTCTCTTAAGATCAGTGAGATCTTGTTCATTGTTCTCCAGGACCATTGTGGCAGCCATCATCTTGTCTTCTAAGTCATTCGTGTGGGACCCCAACTCGCGGATCTCCTTGGTCAGCAGCGCAGCCAACTTAGACGTGGCAGTCGGTAACTCGGTTTGGAACATAGCCTTAAAGCAAGTCAGGAGATCGGCATCCCACATGGCTGGTAGAGGAGGCATCAGGGGCTCTTCTCGACTCTCCCCTGTCTCTGGGAGGTGAGCAGAATCGTCCGCTACTAGTTGTGACAAGGGATTTGTGCTCATGGCCAGGGCCTCCAAGATGGAGCTGGGCAGGCCGGCCTGGTCTGGGTCCCTGTCCACCTGTTTTGCGCTAGATGCCCAGGTGGGCATTTTGCACTTCCCCATGGGGTACCCTGAGGCCACGGGTGTCCGTGGCTGGGTGATGGGACTGGTGGTGAGCCCTCCGGGAGGCTGTAAGATGTGTCCGGGCGATGAGCAGCAAGTTCAGCATGCGGCCATCTCAAGTTGCTACTTGCAAAAGCGCAGACACCTTTGTATATGAACTGCAAATCACCAGTTCAGAGGTTATAAAAAGTCTACACGCCCCTGTTAAAATGTCAGGTTTCTGTGATGTAAAAAAAAATTACACAGATAAATCATTTCACAACTTTTTCCACCTTTAATGTGACCTATAAACTGTACAACTCAATTGAAAAACAAACTGAAATCTTTTAGGGGGGGGGGGGTACATATAAAAAACTAAAAATAATGTGGTTGCATAAGTGTGCACACCCTCCATCCAACTGGGGATGTAGCTGTAATCAGAATTAAGCAATCATTTTCAAAATAATGTTTAAATGATGGCAGGTGCGTACTGACTCCTATTTAAGTGTCTCTGATTAACTCCAAATAAAGTTCAGCTGTTGTAGTAGGTCTTTCCTGACATTTTCTTAGTCGCATCCTACAGCAAAAGCCATGGTCCGCAGAGAGCTTCCAAAGCATCAGAGGGATCTCATTGTTAAAAGGTATCAATCAGGAGAAGGGTACAAAAGAATTTCCAAGGCATTAGATATACCATGGAATACAGTGGAGACAGTAATCATCAAGTGGAGGAAATGTGGCGCAACAGTGACATTACCAAAAAAATGGACGTCCCTCCAAAAAAAGACGAGAAGAAAACTGGTCTGGGAGGTTGCCAAGAGGCGTACAGCAATATTAAAGAAGCAGGAATATCTGGCAAGTACTGGCTGTGTGGTACATGTTACAACAATCTCCCATATTCTTCATATGTCTGGGCTATGGGGTAGAGTGGCAAGACAAAAGCCTGTTCTTACAAAGAAAAACATCCAACCCCAGCTAAATTTTGCAAAAACACATCTGACGTCTCCCAAAAGCATGTGGGAAGATGTGTTATGGTATGATGAAACCAAGGTTGAATTTTTGGCCATAATTCAAAAAGATATGTTTGGCGCAAAAATAACACTGCACATCACTAAAAGAGCACCATACCCACAGTGAAGCATGGTGGTGGCAGCATCATGCTTTGGGGCTGTTTTTCTTCAAGCTGGAACTGGGGCCTTAGTCAAGGTAGAGGGAATTATGAACAGTTCCAAATACCAGCCAATATAGGCACAAAGCCTTCAGGCTTCTGCTAGAAAGCTGACCATAAAGAGGAACTTCATTTTCAGCATGACGACCCAAATCATACATCCAAATCAATAAAGGAATGGCTTCACCAGAAGATGATGAAAGTTTTGGAATGGCCCAGCCAGAGCCCAGACCTGAATCCGATCGAAAATCTATAGGGTGATCTAAATAGGGCTGTGCACAGGAGATGCCCTCGCAATCTGACAGATTTGGAGTGTTTTTGCAAGGAAGAGTGGGCAAATATTGCCAAGTCAAGATGTGCCATGCTGATAGAATCATACCCAAAAAAGACTGAGTGCTGTAATAAAATCAAAAGGTGCTTCAATAAAGTATTAGATAAGGGTGTGCACATTTATGCAGCCATATTTTAGTTTTTTATTTTTACTTCCCTCCACCTAAAAGATTTCAGTTTGTTGTTCAACTGAGTTGTACAGTTTATAGGTTACATTAAAGGTGGGAAAAGTTCTGAACTTATTTATCTTGGTCTCATTTTTTTACATCACAGAAACCTGACATTTTTTTTTGTTTACAAACGATTTTATTGAATATAAGTAGACAATAAAATAACAGCACATTTTCAAATATTAACAGCAAAAACAAGGCACTTTTGAAAAGTACAATTCAGAAAAATATATTATAATAAGGAAGAGAAGAAACAGAAGAAAAGTAGATTGCAAGTACATGAAATACGTTGATAAGAGAAATTGAATGATACGTCTGTCAACAGTATCTGTCAGTCATTGTTTACTGAAAACGTTATTAATCATGCAATAAATGTCTATAATCCCTCCATGACTCCCATTTTTTATCAAATAAGTGCATCTTATCCAGCAGAGTATAATGAATGCGTTCCATGAGCATTACAGCATCAATTCTGTGTAGGATGGAGGCCAAAGGTACAGTATTGGATCTCCAGTGTAAGGCAATAGACCATAAAGTGGCAATACAAATAGTATGTATCAATCTCATAATGGCATCAGGGACCCCTGGGATATGAGCCCCCAATAGACAAGTCTGAATAGATAAGCATACTGGGGTACCCGCCAGTGAGGTGGCCACCTCGGATATCCTGCGCCAAATCAAAGATATGGACGGGCAATCCCAAAATATATGCACCAAAAGTGCCTGTAAGACCACAGCCCCGAAAACATAGAGGGGACGTTTGTGGGTACAATCTATGTAGTCTTGATGGGGTATAATACCATCTAGTTAAAACCTTAAGGGCCGTTTCATGAACAGAAAGAGATCGAGAGCTTTTACAGATATTATCCACCATGGAATCCCAATCCTCATCCGAAAAAGTGGTACCACTATCCTCCTCCCACCTTTGTCGGTACAACGGAGGCGTATGAAAAAGACAAAGTAAAGATTGGTGATAAAAATTGAAAATAAGACCCCTACCCCTGGGAGAGTCACGGCTGGTACGTTCAAAAAAGGAAACCGGAGAAGACGGTGTAAGGCCAAAATGTGATTCAAAAAAGTGTCTAATCTGTCGGTAACGATGGTACTTGCGAAGGGGAATATCAAAAAGCGCGCGCAGCATATCAAAGTTAATGTAAGATCCTCCTCTTTGAAAATCAGATAATCTGATAAGAGATTGATCATACCACCAACGAAACAGTTGAGGAGAAGAAAAAGCTGGTGCAAAAGTTGGATCACCAAAAAATGAAATACCAGGGGGAATAAGAGAGACCAAATTTAATTTAAATTTGTATGTGGACCAAAGTGTCATTGAATGGGTCACTATGGAGTTATAAAAGGTAAGTGAACATGGAGAGACCCTGGACCACAAAATGCTCGGTAAGTAGAATGGGCGTATGGACTGAGATTCAAACTTGACCCATGGGATCTGAGAGTTAATAGTTGCCCATTGTGATAGCTGCGCAAAACGAGCCGAAAGGTAATATAGCCAAAAATTGGGAAGACCGAGGCCTCCAGTCCGTTGTGAGCGGTATAAAATCACTGAGGCAAAACGTGCACGCTTATTACCCCAGATAAAATTATTAATGGTCCGCTGAAATTGGTTCAGAAACGTTTTTGAGACTGGAACTGGAAGTGCTCTAAAAAGATAAAGAAGTTTAGGCAAAATATTCATTTTAACAGCCGTGACTCTACCCAAGAAGGAAATAGGATAACCATGCCAAATCCTCAGTAGAGTAGATAGACGTGATATACACGGTGGATAATTAGCAGCAAACATATCTGAATAACTGGGAGTGAGATTAATACCTAAATAGGATATCCGGTCTGTAGACCAGCGGAATGGAAAAGAACTGCGGAGAGATGCACTTAGGGAATCAGGAATATTAACCGGCATAACCACCGATTTGGTAAAATTAACAGTAAGACCTGACGTTATAGCAAAATCATTCAGTATGGCACATAAATTAGGCAATGAAGTCAACGGGTTAGTAAGAAAAAGCATAACATCATCAGCATACATGCTCATTTTAAATTGTGAGACTAACAATGGGTAGCCTGAAATATCCGGGTGTGATCTGATCGCTACTGCCAAGGGTTCCAACACCAGTGCAAATAAAAGGGGTGAAAGGGGACAGCCCTGACGGGTACCTCTACTCAATGTGAAAAAGTCTGAATTGCAGCCAGGGAGCTGAATTCTTGTCTTCGGAGAGTCATATAGGGCGTGTATACCGGCTAAAAATTCGTCATTAAAGCCCATTTTTCGTAGCAAGGAAAACATATAGGGCCAAAGAACACTGTCAAAGGCCTTGTTTATATCCAGACTCATCAGCAGGACCTCTTTAGAATGTAAATTGGCATCTTGAATAACATTGAGCGTGAGGCGAATATTATCAGTGATAAATCTGTCAGGGATAAATCCAGATTGGTCCGGAGAGACCAAAGAGGAGATAATAGGGGCCAACCTGTCCGCCAAAATTCGGCTAAATATTTTCAGATCATTATTCATTACTGAGATAGGTCTATAATTTTGTGGTAAGCTGTGGTCTCTCTGTGGTTTGGGTATTAAAGACATGTTAGCCAACAGCATCTCCTCCGGGAACCTACCCCCCTGCAAAACATCATTAAATAAAGTTATCAGATAGGGAGCCAAAGTAGAGGCAAAATGTTTGTAATAACTAGCAGTGAACCCGTCCGGACCTGGCGCAGTAGAGCTTTTTAGGGCGCTAATTGCACGAGTTATCTCCTCCAGAGTGCAGGGGGCATTAAGAGAAGCAACTTGAGAAGGTGTAAGAGCAGGGAGAGGTATAGAATCCAGCCACGAGGCTGCTGGTGAAACAGAGTCCGACCGTGGAGAGGCTAATAGGTTAGAATAAAAGTTTTCAAAAATGCCCAAAACCTCCTGAGGCAGAGATGAGATAGCACCCGAGTTAGTACGCAATTTATAAATATGTGGGGGGCGCATGGAGTGATTCAGTTTCCTTGCAAACATAGTGGAAGCCGAGTTGCTATGTAACAAAAACGAGGCTTTTGACTAGCGGAGAGCTTTTTCAGTTTTTTGGGATAGCAGAGTATTCAATTCTAAGCGCTTTTGAGATAATAACTGTTTATTAAGAAGAGATGGGTTAGCAATATGACTTCGGTAATGTGCTTCCAACTCTCTGGTAAGAAGCAGAATTTGCTGCCATCGTTTTCTATTTCTGGATGAAGCCATAGAAATAAGGCGGCCTCGTAGGACCGCCGTATGGGCTACCCATAATGTGGCTGGAGAAATGTCAGGAGTCGAATTAGATTGAAAATATTCCAAAATAGATGTAGCCACTTCATGGCGGGAGTCAACATCCGTAAGCATAGAATCATTGAGTCTCCATGAGAAGGGAGTGGGTGCAAGTCCCATACATGTGATAGACAAGGCTATAATATTGTGATCCGACCAAGGACTCAAGTGGATGTTAGCTATCCTAGAGTTTGCTAATAAAATAGGGGTGCAATAAATATAGTCTAATCTAGCATAAGAGTCATGTGGGTGAGAATAAAATGAATATTCCCTAGCTCCTACATTATGTGCCCTCCAGGCATCTACTAACTGGAGGGCATCTAGTTTTTTAGTAAGTGATTTTGGGAAGGCGTGGGAAGAGTGCAAGGGTGATTTGCTACCAGGTTGAAATCACCACCCACCAACAGAGGGGGTGACAAAAATCTATCAAGAACATCAAAAAATTTTGAGAAAAAGGTAGCTTGTGCCAAATTCGGTGCGTAAACATTTGCTATTGTAAGTTCTCGGCCTGAAAGGGTGCCCTTAAGAATAATAAACCTACTGTCTGGATCACGGTACACATGTTGAACCTCAAAGGGGATTGAATTATGCAGAAAAATGGCCACCCCTCTACTCTTGGAGGAGTGTAAAGTATAATACCCTTGTCTATAGGATTTATGGAAATATGTCGGGTGTTTTGCGGCTGCAAAATGTGTTTCTTGAAATAAAATAATTTTAGCAACTAATCGCCTATATTGGAGAAAGGCTGTTTTGCGCTTTTTTGGCGAATTGAAACCCTGGACATTATGCGAGATACATTGAATCACCATAATATGCAAAAATTATTACTATCAGCAAAAAAATACACATTGACAAGACATATACTCGAATTATTTGGCTAGATGTAAGGACCTTCAAGTCCGTAACAAATAGACTTACGGGTAGCATTACCAGTCTGGGGGACATCCAGACCCCAAAATGGGGGTCGTGACGTCCACACACCGGCATCAAGCCAACATCATGCACTAAAGTTTTGAGGAAAAAAAAGACAAAAAACAGTAAAAGTGAAGCAATGATAGCTTCTACAATGAAAAGAGTAACTGAGACACATGGATCAGGCAGGCAATTAGCTGTACCTGAAAAAACAAAAAATTTCAACATCAAAGGGCCAATCGGGCCCAAACCCTGTCTCCATAACACATGAAAAATGGAGCCGTCACCCCACAATCGGGCGATGATTCCTCCGGTCATGTCAGGAGGCAGGGTGGGGTAACGTGTCCAAGAGTTGTGAGACCATGAATCAGTGGGCGACAGTCAGAGGGCCCGAAGACCCTTGTTAGACTTAAACACATCCAGTTATCAACGAGAGAGCATACATAGTCCATAGAAACACAGAAACAGCACAATAGCGTCCACAAAAACACACATCCCCAAGGTGTAGGGGACGCTGAAAAATAGAAACCCTGTGGGTTGCCTCCTAGCCCAATCAAGGGAAACCGCGGACCAGGAACATCGATACAAGTAATAATAGGCAGGAAGGCATGGTCCCATCAGCCTAGTTCTTGTCGGGCCCTCCTCCTGTCCCTCCGTGGAGATGGAGTGTGCCAGATAGGAGAGACACGAGGTGTAGAGGGAGGACGCTGAAGCGATGGGGCACCCGCCAGGCCCAACTTGGTCAGGATCTCTCTGCCTTCAGGAAGGGATGTAGCAATATATGTGCTCCCATTATGTGGAACTATCAACTTAAAAGGGAAGCCCCATTTATAACAAATACGAGCTGAAAAGAGCCGTTGTAACCTCCTTCATTTTCCTGCGCTTCTCCAACGTAGTCGGAGAAACATCTGGAAAAATTTGTAAAACCGAGCCTTCAAAAGAGATCGTTGGAGTATTGCGAGCAGCTCTGAGTATGTCTTCTTTGGTCAGGAAATCCTTTAGACACAGAACAATGTCCCTAGGTGGTTTATCACTAGGGGGTTTAGGGCGCAGCGCTCTATGGATGCGATCACAGGCAAAGGACCCGGAGATGCAATCTGGAAGGAGAGATTTGAATAGCTTGGTAACGGTTTGTGAGAGATCAGATAGAGATTCCGGAATTCCCCTGACTCGCAGATTATTTCTGCGGTTGCGATTATCAAGGTCCTCAACCTGTGCCTGCAACTGTAAAAAGGCCGTTTGTAGATGATCATGTTCTCTGGAAAGGTCCCCATAGGCCAGGCTAAGTTCATCATGTTTAGTTTCCAAGCGATCGGTTCTAGAGCCCAATGTGGCTATTTCCTGAGAAAGAACATTAGTGCTTTTGTGTAATTCTGATTGGAATTTGGCGGCCAGTTTGGTGTACATGGTTTCCAAGCAAGATTCCAGGTCACCCTTTGTAAGTTGCTGTGCATCTTCACTGACCTGAGTTAATGAAGGAGCTGCGATATCCTGCATGGGTTCGGATGGGGATGCTCGTTCCGCGTCACCTGGAGACATGTTGCAAATCTCGTGTGTCTTAAGTAGATATGTCGTGAGGGACTTTTGAGCTTGTCCCTTCTTTTTCTTGGTGGACGGCATACAGGGAGTCTCCTGGGGGTGATCAACTGGAAAGTGGATAACAAAAGGAGATATTGACCCCAGGGGACCTATAACGCCCGAATCAGGTCTAGGGTTGTATTTACATAAACGCTGTCAAGCTTATCCGAAAAAACTTTATATTGTAAATACAGTTAGCAAGCTGTGAGGATGTAGAGTGGACATAGGCCGTGGTGCACCCCATTAATAGCTCAAGGATCTGGGAGGAACGGGGGGCAAGCATAGATCAGAGGATCCCTCATGATGGCCTAAGAGTCCTCCAGGGCAAATCTAGTCAGCCCATGCACCCCTCCAGGGCAGTATATAGGCCTCAGTGGGCTTCTGGGCCCAGCAAAGGCCGCAATCACAGAGGAAGGGGGTCCCTGGAGTGGTGGGCGGGAGTCCCGTCTCCCGAGTCACCGAAGGGGGACAGGATGGTCAGTATCCACCAGCCTCCTGCACTCACCGTGGCTCGGATGTGAGGGGGAGGAGGTCCGGACCGGATGCAGTAGGCCGCAGCCACAGGGAACGGCAATATGCTGCGCCGCCTCTCCCCCAGGCCCAGGGGATGCAGAGGGTGTCACCGATGTCCCAGGGAGATCCGCCGCCACCCGGATGGCAGCGGATGCAGACACGAACCTCCGGAGTCCCGGACCATGCGGCCGCGCGAGTCCGCCGCCA